>NW_020885016.1:0-16309 GCF_003945725.1 Corapipo altera | reverse complement strand
CCGCGCGCGCCTCGCCGCGCTCGCGAGAGCACGCCCGCCCCGCTGCCCGCTGCTCGCTCACGTGCCCGGCGGCGGCCGCCCCGCTGCGTCCGGTAGCGCCGCTGTGCCCCCGGTGCCGTGCCCGGTGCGTGCCCCGGTGCCGTGCCCGCGCCGCTCCCGCCGCTCGCCGGGGCCGCCCCGCCCGCCCTGAGGGGTGTGGGAGTGGGGGGGGGGCCGCCACCCCCGCCGCGGGTCTCGCGAGGGGGGGGGGGTGGGGGGGGGCCCCGCTCACCCTGCTCTCGCGAGAGCGCGGCCGCGCCGCGCGCCGCCAGCCCGCCGCCCGCGCGCCGCTCATTGTCCGCGCTCCCGCGGGGCACCATGGGAAAGGCGCGGGGGGCGGGGCGAGGCGGCGGCCACGCCCCCTCCTCGGCGGGCGGGGGGTCGGGGTGTGATGTTCCGAGTCCCCCCTCAGCTCCCGCCGCGGGAGCGGCCTCGCCACCAGCGATTTACCGGGATATGCAGAGTATCCAGAGTACCCAGGGTATCCAGGGTATCCTCTGATTCCCGAAGCACCGTTCCCTGTGCCCCAGGGCGCACACGGTCCCTCAGCGCCCGGCCCGGACCCGCGCACCCAGCCCAGCCAAGGCGCGCTCTCCTCAGCACAACGCTGGTGGCACCATCGCTAAAATAGTTAAAATTATGGCCTCCCGGTGACTCTGTGGTTCTTTAGAAGATTCTGGTAAAAAACCGCCGCAGCCAGTGTGCGAGGCTTTGCTGTTCCTCTAATCCAACATTGCCACCTGGTGCTGGCTGAGGAGAGATCCCCTTGCCTCTGCCCTGACGAAATCGGTGCTTTATCACCAAAGTACTCCTACAACTGGGCAATTATTTCTTATTTGGAGTTCTTTCATAGTGAATATCTTTATTCACTATTTAATTTTGTGGCAAAGGAACCAGTCTCTCCATCGTCGCTTTACAAAGGGGAGGATGTGCGTGTGAATTAAGGGAAATCTCCAGGGGAAAGGAAAAAATCTGCCTTTTTAATTCATCATAGGCTGGTTTTTCTTCTCTACGTGTGGCTGCAGAGCACAATGAAACAATAACACAGAAGGTATTTTTAAAAAATGGGATTAGTACAAAATACGTGTTGAAATAATATAACAATACTCAGAACAATGACAAGAAATTCAGCTCTTAACAAGCTCAGAATAAAAAACAATTAAGTGTTTAAAAACAAGCACGTAAATCTCAGTTAACAATCCTCCTGTGCTCTGGTACTGCAGAGCAGTAAAAGCAGAGCCAAGGTAAAGCAAGCCAGCCACTTTTGCCCAGTAGAAGTCATATATGGATTGCAAAATGGTGCTAATAAACAGAACCATATATCACGTTGGCATTTCCAACGTGCAAAATGCAGGTACTACTCCGTTTCCTGGCTTAATTTTAATGCCAGTCTTGGACTACATGGGTTTTCTCCCAATTTTCTTTGTTGTCCTTCGGTCAAGGCACCAAAGCCAGGGAGAGGTGAATCATTTTGACCTTGATTGATTGTGCTGCACAGTGCTGACCATAATCTCCCTGCTAACACAGGGCTGCAGGGGCAACCCTGAGCTCCACATCCTGGAGCCTGTGCTCGTGCTGACCACTGGAGCAGCTTTATGACATCCCTGTGTGTTTTATTTTCCAGTTGTATGGAAAGCCTGGACATGAACCAGCCCAGAACCCCCTGTGCTCTGGGCTGATTCCCCAGCGTGGGCAGCAGGGCAGGGGGGATTCTGCCCCTCTGCCCCTCAGGTGAGACCCCCCTGCAGAGCTGCCTCCAGCCCTGGGGAACAGCACAGGGAGCACATGGAGCTGCTGGAGAGAGTCCAGAGGAGGCCCCAAGAGGATCAGAGGGATGGAGCAGCTCTGCTGGGAGGAAAGGCTGGGAGAGTTGGGATTGTTCAGCCTGGAGAAGCTTTGGGGTGACCTGACTGTGGCCTTCCAGTGCCTGAAGGAGCCGACAGGAAAGATGGAGAGAGACAATTTATAAAGGCCTGGAGTGCCAGGACAAGGGGGAATGGCTTCAAACTGCCAGAGAGCAGGGTTAGATGGGATATTGGGAAGAAATTCTCCCCTATGAGGGTGGGGAGGCCCTGGCCCAGGTTGCCCAGAGAAGCTGTGGCTGCCCCTGGATCCCTGGAAGTGTCCAAGGCCAGGCTGGACAGGGCTTGGAGCAACGTGGGCTAGTGGAAGGTGTCCCTGCCCATGGCAGGAGGTGGAACCAGATGATCTTTACAGTCCCTTCCAACCCAACCATTCTGTGATGGGGGAAAAGCAGGACTCTGAGAGCTGCAGGTGCTCAGCAGAGCTCTGGTAGTGCGTGAGGCATTCACTGAGCAGAGCTCTGCAGCCCTTCCCAGCTCCTCTGATGGGATACTCACCACTGCCAACACTTTCTCCATCCTTTCCTCCTGCCTTTTTGTACAGCACAACCAGGCCTACGAATCCTACGTTCAGCCAAGATGAATATCATAAGAACTTTATTGCAGAGACATTTTTTTTTTAGGAAATAAGCCTGTCAGCGTGTATTTGTTGTCTATAAAACACTTGCTTTATGTGGCTGACAGAGGCCACATTTCCCACTTTTTGCCACTTTTGGAATTACCAGGTCCAGCAGCAGTGCCCCCTGGCACAGTGAGTGTTCCTTGGCTGTCAGCAGGCAGGCACCCAGCCCTGGGGCACCCACCTGGGAAAGGGGGAGATCGCTGGGCACAATATAAACCCATGGGAAATTACAGGTAGGATTTGTTCCCATAGAAACTGAAATTTATGGATGTCATAGTTTCAACTAAGAAAAAGCTTTTTTCCCAATAATCTTGAGTATTTTAACAATTATTTCCACGTGCAGTATAAAAACCTGTGTATTAAGATCAGGATATTGAGATGGCAGAAAGGCTCATGGGTAAACAGGGATATTTAAAAATTAGGAAAGCCCTGAAAAAAAAAATCTGCACTGCAATTCATTTTTCCAAACAGCACAGAAGCACCTATTTGATATAAACCAGCAGTACCTGGGGAACCAGCCTGATGTGGTTCATCAACAGCCTCAGCTTATGAGCTTCAGCCTCAACAACCTGAATTTCCTGAGGCTGTTCATGCTCCTGAAGCAGCATATTGTCCCACAGCAGCCTGTGTCCCTGCTTCCAAGTTTTACTGGGATATAGACAGCACTGCAGCCACAGGAGCATCTACAGCAGGGTAACTGATGTGACTGAAGACCACTGAACTATTTCTTAAAAACATTTCTATGTGACTTTCAAAGCCTTACAAGATAATGAAAACCAAACTGAGCAAGTTTAAATACAAATAAATTTAATTGAGGTCACATGAAATATATTTTAAACAATCAGTGAGAAGGGATTAACAGTTAAAGAACTGTACACATAATTCTTGTTATACCCTGCCCCAAACTACCTCTGATGTTTCAAATTCCTACATCTAGATCCTGAAAATAAGTCATTTTCTTATAGCCTTGTTTCAGTTGTGGGCTTCCAAGGTTCCATCTTCCCAATCCTTTCCAAACAGGGATTTTCAGAGCAGCACCAACAGCTTCTTTCTTTTCTTCTGGCCACTCCTGCTGCTCCAGCAAGCCCCAGGACACTTGCCTGTAATTAAAAAAACAGCAAAGACAGTTAATAGGAGGATCCTGAAAGACCTCAAACTCAACCTTTACATTGAGCAGTTAAGTAGCTGACCTTCATTTTTATATAAAAGATGTACAATAAACAAAGTGTCTGCAATAGATTTTTCAGTTTTCTGTGTGTTGTCTGCATCCAATCTAGGCTCTAACTCCACAAGCAGGAGTTACTCCACTCTCAGGCATGCAGAGCACTGCCAAAACCCAGCACCACCGAGCACCAGGACGGCACCGGTGGTGCCAGGAGGACTCGGCAGCACTTTTCTCTCCCAGCAGCATAACACTGGCACAGGCACCGAGCAGCCACAGGCAGCTGACTACCACTGGGAGAAACAACTCAAAACTGAGGGTTTAAAGGACTGAAGGCACAAAGTACAACCCTCCGGTGATACCTCCTCTCATCAGGGTTTCCTCCAGCAAGTGGAATAGATAATGTAGGTTAGGTAAACTTATTGCTGGATAAACCAGGTTATTCTTTCCACCCTCAGGACCTGAGGCTGGTACAGGACCTCGATCACAACCAGAAGAGGACGTTTAGTTTACTAACAACAGAACGGAGTGTTTGCCCATCTCCCCTCGTTGGCTCAGGGTCACAACCTCATCCACGCTGCTTGAGATGCTCCCTGTGTCTCACGCACCGGTTATCCCTTAACATCTCCACAGGCACCGCCGTTCTCCTGGAGAGGCCTCACGCGGCTGTTCCCCCTCAGCACAGCTCGTGGGAGGCGGCTCGTGCGGACCCGTCACCTGAGGTTTGTTCCCTTCGAGGTTTGTTCCCTTCGCACGGTTCTGGGCCACCCTGAGCTCCGGGTGCGACCCCCTCACACGTGCCCGAGCCTCCCATCAGCTGATGCCCTAAAGAGAGCACAGGAGAAACGCCGCTAAAAATAGTCAATTAAATCTGTATCCACAGAGTTTAACAGTTGGGCCCTGCCGTATGGGAGGGATAAAAAGCTATCAAACCATAAGCACGAGGACCTAGTGCCGGACGGCACAGCGGGCAGAACACCCCCTGTGCCGGGGGACACGCGGGCCCAGCGCCTTCCGGTCGATAGAAACAAGTAAATAAAAAAAAAATGGAAATATTTCAGGTGGCGTTCTCCGTTCCCGGAGCTCCGGGGCGCGGTGAGGAACCGCCGGGTCTGCAGCCCCGGTGCCGGTGCCTTCCCTCCCCCGCTCCTCTCCCCTCATGGCGGCCGCGGCGAGCCCGGCGCCTTCCCCTCCCCTCACTGCTGTTACCTCATGGCGGCCTCTCATGGCGGCGGCCCGAGGGACGCCCGGCCCGGCCCAGGGACGTTCCCTCCCCTCACGGCCGCAGTTCTCCCTCATGACCGCGGGCCTCTCCCACTCCCCCCACGCGGCGGCGGGCGCACAGAAAGGCCGGGCCTCGCCGCGCGGCCCAGGTGGTTCCGCAGGCACCGCCCCATTCGCCTCAGCCGCTCCCCCCGGGGCGGGACCGCCCGGCAGGCGGTGGAAATCCATCCGTAATCACAGGCACAGAAAGGTTGGGCTGGTTTAACGGTCAGCTCGTCCCACCCTATGCCATGGGTAGGGACACCTTCCACTAGCCCACGTTGCTCCAACGTGGCCTTGGACACTCCCAGGGATCCAGGGGCAGCCACAGCTTCTCTGGGCAACCTGGGCCAGGGCCTCACCACCCTCACAGGGAACAGCTTCTTCCCCATATCGAATCTAAACCTGCTTTAGCAGTGTGAAGCCATTCCCCTTGTCCTGTCCCTCCATCCCTTGTCCCCAGTCCCTCTCCAGCTCTCCTGGAGCCCCTTTAGGCCCTGGAAGGGGCTCTCAGCTCTCCCTGGATCCTTCTCTTCTCCAGGTGAAGCCCCCCAGCTCTCCCAGCCTGGCTCCAGAGCAGAGGGGCTCCAGCCTTGGCAGCAGCTCCGTGGCCTCCTCTGGACCCTCTCCAGCAGCTCCACGTCCTTGTGCTGTTGGATCCCAGAGCTGGAGGCAGCTCTGCAGGGGGGGTCTCACAAGGGCAGAGCAGAAGGGCAGAATCCCCCTGACCTGCTGCCCACTCCTCTTTGGATGCAGCCCAGCACACGGGGGATTTCTGGGCTGCCAGTGCACACTGTTGGCTCATGTGCAGCTTTCCATCCATGAGAACCCCCAACCCCTTCCCTGCAGGGCTGCTCTCAATGGATTCTTCTTCCCGTCTGTACTCGTGCCTGGGATTGCCCAGACCCAGGTGCAGTACTTCAGAGGGCTGAATCTGCTGAAAGAGAGGACAAGGCAGAGACGAGGCCATGCCCACCAATGCGGGTGCTGAGCATGAGCGTGTGGCTCATGGTGCACAGACACCTGCAGCGTGTCACCAGCGCAGTCCCTGGCTGTGACAGACACCGAGGGCATCAAAGTGCTTCTCACCAGAGCCCACCTAATGCCCAAACTTGCTTGGCTGTCAGGCTGGAGGTGACCACCACAGTACAGGCAGCAGCAGTGACCACAGCAAATGGGTCCAGCTGATGCTGCACATCCACAGAAGTTTTCTTCCAGAGATTTCCTAAATTTTCTCCTTCCCAAAGCGTCACTCTTTCTTTTGCTCTGGGGACTGAGGGTGTGGCACAAATGTTGAGCCAAAGTCTGATCAGTATGGGAGGATCGTGGTATTGAACCTGCAGTGCCACAGCTGGAGGTGAGCAGAGATGTGGGGCAGTTTGGAGCTGAGAGAGCAGTAAATCATCACTCTTGCTGCCACCAGAGCTCCAGACATCGGTTACACCAGGGCATGTCCCACCCCAGGCTTGTAGCACACGTCCTTTGGAAGCATTACAGCTAGTGCAAGTCCCTTGAGTGGATGCACTGTGCCAGAAGACAGTGGTTTTGTCCTGATTTAACCCATCCTGCTAATTTATGGGAGCAAAATCACTCAGATGTGATCCTTCCTTTGTTCTGTAGCTGAGCATTCACTCAGCAGGGGTTACCCAGCTTCTGGAGCCTGTTGAGTCGCTTTGAACACAAGCTGCAGGGCTGTGCTGGGATGCAGGGAGCTCAGGGGAGGCTCTGTCTAGACTGGAGGAGTTTTCCGAGCACTGGCTGTGCTTTTGTTTTGTGGTAACTCATATCTCTAATCTGCCTTGGAACAAAGTTTCTCCGTCCCTTTAGTCCCCACGACAACAACGCTTGCAGGAGAAAAGGAGGATCTGTTTAGCTTCCACCAAGCCAAGATGAACAATAGGCCAAGCAGGTGCAGGCTTTTGTTTGAGCCACCCTAACAACGTGTTCCAAGGCCAGCAACCAGAGGGAAAGCTGTGCACACACAGGGAAATCTATGCTGGGAAGTGAGAGGCTGGTCCTGGCATCAGGAGTCACTGAGTTCTGGTATTTGGCATTCAGGAAGCTTTTGAAGTATCTCCCTGAAAATGCTCCCTGTCTCCCTATCCTGCTGAAAATGTCTTATTTAAAGAGGCAAAGCATATTAATTTGGGCCCCATGCTGTGCTAATGAGTTCCACAGCTTCCAAACCAGAGCTGTGGCTTAAGGTCTTGGCAGAGTCATCACCCATCCCTGTCTGTGGGCACGTGCCCCCAGCCACAGGTAGAGACACCTCCAGGAACAAGATCCTGAAGTGCTCTGACTCTGCTCTCACCTGTCCCCCCACCAGACAGCTTTTCATCTGCTGAATTTGGCATAGCTGGGAAACGGGGCCCTCCCCAGGTTCACCACTGACAGGGAAAGCACCGAGCTCCTTGCCCTGCTCAGCACCAAGCTCTCTCCCCATGCACAGCCATGGCCTGGGTGCTTCCTGGGATGAGGCAGGATCAGGCTGTGCCAGGGAGGAATCCCCCACATGGCATGGCCTGCGTGAGCACCCCCACATCCAGGCAGAATAGCTGCCTGCCTCGGGCTGAAAACAGACCAAGAGAAGCATTGGAAGAACACAGAGCTGGAGTGGATGATTGCCCGAGGCCAGAGACAGCTCCAGCTGAGCGTCATCCCCCAGCTCTGGGAGCCTAAGCACAGGAGGAGCGAGGGGAGGGATCCCAGCTGTTGCCGTGGGATTTATGGTGCTGAAAAAATCTCCGGAGCAGTTAATTAGGGGTGAGATAAGAAAGGGTTTATTTTGCCAAGGCAGAAGATGTTACAAGACGCGTCCCCCTGTGCCTGAGAGGTTACATTTTATAATACCATCCATCCAATCCCAAATGTGTCCACCCTGTGACCTTTACTCTGGACCGCCCCGGGTCCACCCCCTGAAAATGGGTCTGGGGTGTATTTTGGGACCCCCTATTCATCCCATCTTTGTCTTCATCAGAGCACAAAGGGTACATAGTTACCTAATTCTTGACCGTATTCTGTGGTTTAGGCCCTGATATGCTGTTCTGCCAACAATCTAGGCCTTGCCTTGACAAAAGGCTAAACATTTCTGCTATATTCAGGGGTATGAGTGATATAGGGAGCATAGAATGGGGTAAGAGGGTTAAGGAATGTATAAACAAGGGTGCTAGAGAAAGGGAAAGGAACAAGGGACAAAAAGGGGGGGGAGGTTGCTGCTTTTAGAATCTACTTATAAAACTCATAAGGCTTACCAATATTAGAAAAATAAAAAACCATTAGGGCCTTAAGGCATCACAGCCTTTCCAGGAAGGCCTTCAAATGTCTCACTGGAGCACAGAGCCCAGCGAAAAACTTCCTTTGAATGGGTCCCAAGTGAGAGATGTCATGGTTACACTGCTGTGCCTGGACACAGACACAGGGAGCACTGACACGGGGGGTCCAGCAGAGTCCAGGGAAGGTGTAGCTCATCTCCCTCCCAGCAAGGCTTGTCAGCACTACAACTCATTTTCTGCTAGTTTCAGGGCAGGGGTTTTTGCTGCTGGAAGCTACTTCTGAGCTGGCACTTTTCCCCCATGTACCTGAAGTGGGACAGGGCGAGCAGAGAACCAGCTCCCTGGCCCTCTGGTTCCCATTAGCTGGCACTGGAGTTCAGTTTTCCCAGCTCCACAGCTCCTGTGTTTCCCACGCTGGTTCTCCATGCCCTTATGTGTTCACCTCAGCTTTGAGGATGTGGATATTCATAGCAGAGGTGATCCTGCTGAACTCTCCAGCTTCAATCTGGGAAGAAAAGTACTTTTACTGCTTGGATATGGCACTTTGAACAAGAAGTCCTTCCTCTGCAGCTCATGACACAGGTGGGACTCTGTCCCTCCATGCTGAGAAGGAAAATTAGCCCTCAGCACACAAGGAGAGATACAGGTCAGATTCTTCAGCCTGGAAGAAAGTGCTTTTATAGCCAGATAATTGAGCTAGAGAGAGAAATGTTAATGGGAGGAATCATTTGCACTCTCTCCAAGCAAGAGCAGGGAGTTTTCAATTGGAGACAAATTTTCTCTTAGCTCCTGGCTTGTTGAACTGGGGTGCTCTGAGCTGTCTGTCCATCCAAACCACATCCATACATCACATCCAGGGTGGACATGAAGCAGTTAGAGAGAGTCCAGAGGAAGACATCAAGATAATTAGAAGCACGGAGCAGCTCTGCTGGGAGGAAAGGCTGAGAGAATTGGGATTGTTCAGCCTGCAGGAGAGAAGGCTCCAGTATGACCTAATTGTGGCCTTCCAGTGCCTGAAGGAGCTGACAGGAAAGGTGGAGAGAGACTATTGACAAGGGCCTGCAGTGACAGGACAGGGGGAATGGCTTCACACTGCTACAGAGTAGGTTTAGTTTGGATATTGGGAAGAAGTCTTTCCCTGTGAGGGTGGTGAGGCCCTGGCCCAGGTTGCCCAGAGAAGCTGTGGCTGCCCCTGGATCCCTGGAAGTGTCCAAGGCCAGGTTGGATGGGGCTTGGAGCAGCCTGGGCTGGTGGAAGGTGTCCCCGCCCATAGCAGGGGGTGGGACTGGATGAGCTTTACGGTCCTTTCCAACCCATTCTGCGCTTCTCTGACTCTGTGATTCTATGATTCAGTGATCTCCTCTGACTCCTCAGAAGGGTCCCTGGCATTTCCACTTCCCCACTGCCATCACAAGATGGCATTCCAGGCCTAAAAGCTGAGCCTGCTCAGCTGATGCTTGGAGGTCTTTTCCAGACCCCGAGGTGTCCAATGCCAGAGGAAGCTGTGGATTTAACCCTGCCTGCTGAGCAACTCTGCCAGCTCTCAGCCCCGATATTGCCTTTTAATCACATCCCTTAATGTCAAGGCTGCACTTTAAGCACCTGGAATGAAACACTTGCAGCCGTTAGTGCTGTAACCTCTGAGCCACCTGATTGCACTGAGTGAAGCCAGTCATAGTTTTGACAGTTAATGGCATGCAGAGCACTTTAATCTTGGCCTGCAGCACCTCTGGCTCTTGCAGGGTCTCCTCTGCCCCCGAGGAGACTCTGCTAATCAGACCAAGCCAGGAAGTAGTTTAAGACATGGCCAAATGAAGCCAAGGGCGAACCATGAGCAAAATGTGTCTGACTCATTTTGTTGCAAAGCACTGTCAAAGTTAGAACTGCCTTTGTTTGCCTGAGAACGATTTGAGAGAGCAATGATAAGCCAATAATTTATACCTTTAAAATAACAACAAGAACAACAACAAAAAAAGAGAAGTCACTTGTCTTAGATATGATTTTTAAAAAATAAAGCTTATTTTGAGTTAGGTGCATAAAGCCCTAGTGTGGTGTGTATCACCTCTGTGTACCCCCTGCTACTTCTGCCCTCGTGGGGACACAGCTTGTCCTGAGCCACCTGCCCACCCAGGGCAGGACCCACAGCCAAGAGCTGTGGATCAGTGTGGCCACATTGGCAAGGGACTTTAGGATCACCTGACACCCACAAACCCACGGGACAGGAGCCCCATTTAGGCTCAGCCCTGGAGCTTCCCTCATCCCATGGCAGATGCTGCAGGAGCACCTTGGCTCATGGGCATACCCCTGGGTTCCTGGATGGGCCCTCACACACATTGTAGCTGTGTCTCTTGCTGTATTTTCCAGCTGAACTTTGGATCCCTGTTATAGCTGTGCCTCCAGCCCTGTCCTTGGCTCCTCTCTGGGCTCTGGACTGGGGTCATTGCAAGCTGTACCTGGGATGGTGACCCTGTAACCAGCCCTGGCCATAACCCTGTAACCCTGGCCGTGCTCAGACCTGAGGGGCTCTGCTGAATGATGGGACATCTCTGCTGAGCTCACCTTCCCTTCCCTTCCCTTCCCTTCCCTTCCCTTCCCTTCCCTTCCCTTCCCTTCCCTTCCCTTCCCTTCCCTTCCCTTCCCTTCCCTTCCCTTCCCTTCCCTTCCCAAACCTTCCCTTCCCTTCCCAAACCTTCCCTTCCCTTCCCTTCCCTTCCCAAACCTTCCCAAACCTTCCCAAACCTTCCCAAACCTTCCCATCACCTTCTCCTCCATGGCCCTCCCCAGGTGACAGGGAGGGAGCTGTCCTGCTCTTTGGTGGCTGTATCAGATGAAAGCACAGGGCTGGGATAATGTGAGGCTTGCTGCTCCCACGTGTGAGTGAGTGCTCCAGGCTTCATCCACTGGTTGCTCCCTGCAAGAAGAACCCATGATCCAACCATGTTCTCTGGCCAAGGGCCTGCAGCCTCTCACCAGGGCTTAGTATTTGCCTGTCTTGATGGATCGGTGGCTGTGCTGTGTCCTGGGTGACAGCTCTGCCTGGCACAGCTCCCGGGGGGTGGCAGTGGGGCAGGAGCTGTTCCTGAGCTGTCTGGGAGGCTGTGCTGGATGTGTCCCTCTGGGCAGCTCAGGGGAAGGCTGGTTGGGCTGTTCCCTTCTCTGTGGAGCTGGAGAGCAACCTCACTTGGTCTGGAGGGAATAGCAGTCGGAAAAGGTTATACAAACCCATATCAGCCGGCTGGAGGGCTGGAGGCACCAGCACCCAGAGCATGTTCTGGGACTC
Organism: Corapipo altera; assembly: GCF_003945725.1. Taxonomy (NCBI): domain Eukaryota; kingdom Metazoa; phylum Chordata; class Aves; order Passeriformes; family Pipridae; genus Corapipo; species Corapipo altera. The sequence continues at coordinate 4,809 of NW_020885016.1, read as the reverse complement.
TGCCTGCTGGGAGCCTGCCTGCAGCCTCTCTCCCCACTTCCCTCCCTCCAGGCCCACGTGGGTCTCCTCTCTCCCCCAGAGCCTTGGTCCTTTTGTTGTTCGAAATGTGCTCAGGCAGCACGAGAGGCCTGTGCAGTTCCCTCTGCTCTGGGCTGAAACTGCTGCAGAGCAATTTCTTTTTTCCATTTGGTCTCTGGCAGAGCCCTGGAGGTCTGCTCCCTTCCCCTCTCACCCCTGCTCTCCTCCTGCTGACCTCCTCCCAGCCCAATCTCCTTCCCTGGTGTCCCTTCCCCCTTCCAGCTCCTATTTAACCTCCATTTTTTTGCTCCTCTCCCTCCTTCAGTGCTCCCATCCAGAAGACAGATCATAACCCACGAGCTCTGTTACTCAGTGCCTGTCATCCAACAGATCTTAAACCACTTTCTCACTGTGATAAATGTGATCTCCTCTTATAGAGGGGATCCCCCAGGTCACAAGTCACCGCTGGGGTCTGTGGCATCAACCCCAAAAGTACAGGGGGTGTAGCAACTGCCTTGCCCCGAGTGTGGGCACCACAACCTGCTCCTCTCCCCACTGTGGGCTCCCTTTAGGAATTCAGATCCACAGCAAGTCCCACCAAACACACCTGTGTCCTTCCAGTGGCCCAGCAGGTCCCTTGGCAGCAAGGAAAACTGTGGGACAATGACCAGGGACAGGGTTAAGCCTGTGGAGCAGAGCTGGAGGAGCCTGGCATGGCCAACCTGAGCTGTGCTGGAGCTCTGATGGCTCTAAATCGTAGTGATGGTAAAACCCACTTACTCTGAGCTGTTTTGTTGGTGCTGGTTTAAACCTGTGAGGTTTCATAAAGCCTGACTCAAGTACCAGGGGATTTTAGGCAGTGAATTTTAGGGTGGTGTGAGCACAGCCCACGTGTCCTGGGGTTGGGTGCTGGGGAGAGGTGGGTGGGCACACCAAGAAAAGCACCAGCCCAGCACTTTAGAGCAGAGCTAATGGGGAACAGCTTATTCCATTTACAAAAAAAAAAAAAAGGGAAAAAAATAATCGTTCTTAATTAGGACAGAAACCCCGAGATAGACTTTTTTAAAAGAAAAAACCTAAAAATACCATTTTTGCTTTGATTTGAAAACTATTTTGGGTCTTCAGACTGTAAGATAAAACACATTGGAATTGATGATGCGTTTCACAGCAAAAATACAACCCTTTTCATCTTGAAAATGCTGAAATGGGTTGTTACGAAATTTTCAACGTTTACCCCCTTTTTAAAAAACAAAATTTTTAATTTAGCTGAAATGGTTTCTTTTCCCCCCCCTTAAAGGAAAATCTTGATTACATTTTTTTCCCAACAGCTTTAATTAGAATTAACAATTACAGCTGATTCTTGGCTGGGTGATAAACAGCTGGACTGTGCAGCCCTCTCTGCTCTGGGACTTCCAAACAAGCCCCAGCACTGGCAGTTTAGCCCTCTGCAACATTCTAGGCTTGTCTAGTCACTGGAATTTATTTTTCTTTCCTTTCCCCCCCCCCCTTTCTCCTCTGAGGGTTAGTTTTTACCAGTGCAGCATCTCTAACAGTCAGGGAACTTCACAGTGAGTCGAGATCTCATTGATTTCTCGAGGAAGAAGCCGCATACTAATTTTTCCTATTTTTCTCCCTTGAGGAATGCAGGTAACAGCCTCGGGAAGGCAGCTGGGTTTGTAGGTATTATGTTCACCTGCTGGCTGACAGGAAGGTCTGAGGTCTGTGGGACCATCATGGGACACAAGCAGACCTCAGCTGGCCTAGTGCAATGTCTGGAGATGACACTGGTGTCGCTGGTAAAGCTCGTGGGATTAAAGCAGAATAGGTTAAGCCTGAGAAAAGCGTTAGGTGAGAATCAGGGCATGGATCAGGTCATGCTCCAGCCAAGAAAGAGGCCAGGAAGGGCATCCTGCTTAAACCAGCCCCTCTCAGGCTGAGGAAAGCCTTTGCTTGTCATGCCCAGGGAGAGGCTTGTTGCAGGCAGCAGCTCAGCCCCAGGGTAAGGGCTGGCCCTTGGTGCCTCTGCAGCAAACCCGTCCATCAGCTGGGGGGTTCCCAGGCTCGAGCCCACCCTGCAGGCCCCAGAGCCCAGCAGAAAGTGCTGCAGGGAATCCCAGGGCTTGTCACGGCTGCAGGCCAGGTCAGAGCCTTCTTCGATGGCACCTCAAGGTTTGTCCAGGGCCTTCTACGCTGTGTTGGGGGGCTGGGGGTTCAGCTGCCACCCTGACAGTGCTTTCCTCTGCATCGAGGAGGATTTTCACACACCCCAGCCCTTTGGGGGCAAGGGAAGGAACAGCTCAGCAGTGTGAATGGGGAGGAAGGGCACAGTGGTAAAGAGGAAGTGCAGATATTACAGTCTACTCTTAAACACCCTAAACCCTCCATTTCAGCCACCCAGGCAGGTCCAGCCTTTGCAGGCAACCTCCAGAGAGCCAGCAGGCACTGGGGCATCCTCCTTCACCAAAGCCAGTGTCCCCAGTGCTCCCAGTGCCCTCTGCCACTCCGCTGCTGCCTAGTCCAGTGCTTTCCATCACTGCTCAACCCTGTGCTGGCTCTGTGCTGTGAGGGCTGATCTCTCCCTGGAAACAAGCCCATGGCTCCAGCCTGTCCCACCTCACTCCTCCCACTCCCCTGCCTACAGTTATGACCATCCCGGAGAATCCTGAGGCAGCATTAAGCGAGAGGGAGATTTCCATACAGAACCATCCATGTGATTAATGGATTAAGAGATTTTGTGCAAATTAAAGCCTTTCTTCACACTTCTCACTTCCAACTCTTCAGCTGTTGCTCTTTTCCTTCTAATCCTATACAGAAATCCCTGTGGGCCTCATCCCCTTTGCTGCTGTTTTCTCCCCACGGTGACCCAGGGACGTGGCTGGCAGCCCCCACTGCTCTTTGCCACCCAGTTTACCCAAAATCTTCACTGTGCTGAGTCCTGGGCAGACCCTGCTGCTCCGAGGCCAGTGCTGCAGAGAGGAGGATGCTGTGAGCACAACTTGTTTATACACAAACCAACCCAGGAGAGGGGCTGTAAATGCCTCTTTATTTCCATATTTATCATCACACTTCAGATGGATGAGGAACCCGATGGAAAGTTTAGATGAAACAGGGAGGAAATGAAAAAGTGTCAGCAAGAGACAGCTCAGCTGAGAGACTGGGAGCCCCAAGGGCTTCCAGGAGCAAAAAGGCTTTCAATTACCACTCTGCTGCTCCATAACATCCTCATTTCCCCGCTGCACAGCTGGGAGGAATGGGCAGCTGGGGAGCCCTGCCATCCTGTAAGCCCACTGTTCTCCCAAAGACTCCAGCCTGGTCATTGCAGGGAGATGGACCTGAGACCCTAAAGCAGCAATTTTGGTCTTGGTGGTGTTTCATGGGCTGATTCCTTCCCAGATTTTGGAGGGTATCAGGAGCAGCAGGTAAATGGAGAGGCTCCAGAAGTATCTCCATGTAATAGGTGCCATGGCCACTTGTGCCATGGTGGAAAGGAGCCACAAAGCTCTGCACACCTTCAGAACACCCAACACTGGGCATTGGTGATGGATGGAGATTTAAAGCCCATTTTTGCAGGGAATAGTGGCTCATAACCATCCCCTCTCCTTTAAGTGTGTGACACCGCTAAGGTGGTCTCCTTGTTTCCACCTTATGGGACGTGTTTTATTATGTCCCTGCCCTTGCTCCAGAGCTCACGTGTGCTGTGGTGTGGAGATGCTTCAAGTTCAGTGCAGAGGAGGTGGCAGCTGGGGTGTGGCTCCTGGAGGAGGCAGCTGGAGCAGCAGGGATGGGGGCTTTCCAAGGATCTGAAACCTTCAGCCCTGGGAGGGGACTGTCAAGGGATCCTGGCTCTGCTGAGGGATAACCAGGGCTGTGTCCTGCCCAGGGCCCCTGTTCCCTGGGGAGAAGGCAGGAGACAGAGCTGTCCTGTGTCTGTCTGCACAGTCCCCCTTCAGCCTCCCATGCTGGTGACTTTACTTTTACCTCAATCCCTGCTCAGGTTCCCATAAAGGCCCTGCCCAGGTCACTTGAGGTGACTCTTAGAAAGGGTCCCTGGGGACATTGCTGCCCTTGCAGTCTCAGCTGAGCTGGTGGCACTGAAAACTTGAGGTTCCCTTACACCAGCTCTGTACCCACCAGGTCCCTCTGCTCTTGTTCTGGGATTTATTCTCCTCTCTGCCTCTAACTCATTTGTGCACAGCTCAGGATTGATCCCTGTGCCTCCTTCCCTAATTTAATCCAACTCTGACACCAAGCAGGAGTGAGGGAGGGCAGCCCGGGGGGACCTGCATGTGGCAAAGCACTTGGCTGTGAGGAACAGCGTTGTTACTGCCCTGGGATGGAATGCTGGAGTCACTTGGCATCAAAACAAGGCAGAGCTGCAGCCATGGCTACAGCCAGAGGGAGAAGAGTTGTCAGGGATTGTCACCCACCGGGATCCTGACCCTGAGCTGTGCCACTGCTGCCTGGGCAGCAGCTCACCTGTAAAGCCTCATGCTTCTCTGGCAGAGCCCCTCTGAGGACAGAGATGGCCCCTGGGCTCATCCCACTTCCCACTCTGGAGTCTCTGAGGGACAAATGGCAAAAGGCCTGGGATGAGTTGGTTTTTTTGACAGTAAATGAAATAGGATTTGTGCTGCTGGTGATGAGAGGCTGCAAGTGGGACCCATCTGATCCTCGTGGCAATTCAGGGAGGCCGATGCTGAGGTGGCAGAACTGGTCCTGCCATAGCCCCGTGTCTCAGCACACAAAATGGGTGAGAAAAAGCATTTTAGCAGTGAGTGGGGTGACCCTGCA
>NW_020885015.1:845495-855278 GCF_003945725.1 Corapipo altera | reverse complement strand
CCTGGGACACCAGGGCACTGGCCCCGACTTACAGGGGGGCCCTGGGCCCAAAGGCCCAAAGTTCACGCGAGTTATTAAATTTACACCTCCTCTGTACAAACAACGCTACCAGTTCGTCAAAGATTTAGTGGAGAAATACAAACCTAAGAAGGTTGGTATGTTTTGTTGTCTCTCTAGGTTATAAATTTGAAAAGAAGTTGACACTTCATATCTCAGGAAGACAAAATGCACAGATAACCTTTTGACTCAATTACCAAGCTCAATTACAATTTTGGATGAGCTGCTGTTAAAACTGAATTGGTGAAAATGTGTTGTTTTTCAGGGATGCATATAATTAATGTTACTTGATGGGAAGAGGAGACTATTTAAATGAGAGAAATGCCTTAGCCTGTTGTGGAGAGTAGTGGGCATTCTGGTTTTAATTTAAAGCTGAGTAATTCAGTTCAAGCTGCTTTCATCACAGTTGGGATTTGCTTTCTAGAGTTGGTTGTTCCCTATGCAGTATCAGGTTTGCCTCATCATTCACATGACTGTTCTCAGTTGAGAAGTGACACTGAGAGTGTGGGATTATGTGAGGCTCACTCATCTCCACTTGCTTAAGATCTTGTGACCCTTTCTTGTGTTGTCCATCTCAATATACCAGAACTCTTGTTTCAATACTACTTGGGAAAGTTAAATTAATTAAATTATGTACTGTAGTGTTTGCTCTTTTCTAACATGTCCTCTCCCTTTCCTCCCCCAGAAGAAGTTCCCAAATCTGCAGTGTTTAATTCTGAAACTGATGCTAATCTTTTAGGGGGCATGCAAGAAAATGATGATAAATGCACCTGCAGTGCACTTAAATAATCATAATTCTGGTAGCTAATAAAAATCTATGAGGTCATGGCACTGTAATATGCTTTTAAATAGAACATATTCACCAGTGTTGCATCTGTATTTAAAGATTTGAATTTTCTGATTTAGGATGTGGAAGGGGTGAGAGGGTAAACTTTCTGTTTACCCATGGGGTAGAGATAAGCTGGATAGAAACAATTCAGGATTTTCACAGGGAGAACAGCAATGTGCTTCAACCTCAACTGAGCCTGAGAAAGAACAGGGTGGGTTGGTTTGTATACCCAGCTATCTCTTAAGCTTACAGAAAAGAATATCTATTATTTGATTTTGTGGTCTGAATATCCCCAGAGTTCCCCACTTAACACTAGACTGAGCCTGTAAACTTGTTTTGTGCAGATTCTTTGCTGGTAACTTGGCTGCTGGTGAGCCTGTTTTCAGAGCAGTCCAGTGAAAAGCAATGGTGAATGTGAAAATTGCTATAGCTTTGGTACTTAAAATCATACCTTACTGTTATTCATGTGGAAGACATTTTCCAGTGTCAGTGGGATGTTCTACATGTACTTTTTTATAAGTGTAATAACAAAAGGTTAATTCTTTTAAAAAAACCTTGCAGGATGTTCATATACATTTTTTAAAAAGAAAAAACCGTGTAGTTTTGGTTGTGAAATGCTTTATCATTAAAAAGTTATTTTGATGTAAATATGGACTTTTAATTTTATTAAAATCTCTGAAATTGATTGGAAATATATAGCATTTACACATTGTTTAATATATAATTTACAGGTGGCAGATTTAGGATGTGCTGACTGCAGGCTTCTCTGGATGCTGAAATTCTGCAGTTGCATTGAAGTGTTAGCTGGGCTAGATATCTCTGCAAGTGTAATGGAAGAGAAAATGTAAGCTCTTTGATTTTGTTTTAAGGTTTGTATTTGTCTTGATGTAGTGGTTGACTGTGGCTGGAGGCCAGGTACTCACCAAAAGCTGCTCTGTCACTCCTCTCAGGGAGAGAAAATACAATGAAAGGCTCATGAGTTAAAGGGCAGGGACAGATCACTCACCAGTTACCATCATGGGCAAAACAGACTTGACTTGGGGAAATTAGTTGAATTTATTATCAAAATCAGAGTAGGATAATGAGAAGTATGGCAAATCTTAAAAACATCTTTGCCCCCACCTCTCACTCCTTACCGACTTTAACTTTATTCCCTCCCCACCAGTAGCACAAAGAGGCAGGAATGGGGATTACAGTCAGTTCCTCACATGTTATTTCTGCTGCTGCTTCATCTTCGAGGAGAGGAGTCCTTCCCCTGCTCCACCATGGGCTTTCCCTCAGAAAAGCCACCTCTGGAGCTCCCTGATTAGCAAAACCTTGCCACGGAAACCAAATACAAGTGGAATGTTGCATTACTGCTTGTAGAGGTTTTAGAGTTAGGGTAACTGCAGAAATACCAGCTGGCAGTTGAAGAGCTCTCTGTCGGCCTTGGTTACATTGGGTCTGTGCCTGGGGCCCCCTGGGCTGTGGGTGCCCATAATGTCACCTAATGTAGCCAGAGGTCTGGATCATGGAAAGGCCCTGAAGGTGTGCACACCTGAGACATACACTGTTTGTAAAGGCACTAATGCATTGTATTAGTTTTCACTTTATGCTTACTATTGTCTTCAGAAAGATCAGTTTGGATCTTTTTTGAAATGTGCATGTAACTCCTTTAGTCACCGTGGTGGGGACTTGGTTCTTGTTTATTTTTTTGTAATGGAAAGCTTAGCTCAATGTGTGGTGTCTGGTTTAGAAGCCTCTAAAATGAGAGGTTTATATGATCTTTGAAGCATTGGTCAGACTGGTGAACATAAATTTCTTTCTTGGAAGCTCACTAATACAATTTCAGTGAATATGTAGGATCTAGATGCTGATGTTATCACTTGCTCTTTCTCAAGAATGAAGAGAAGTAACCTTTTATATTTAACATTTATTGTGTATTTTGCCTAATGCGGTATTTCAGAATGAAATTTGCAGATATACTTTGGTTTCTCAGTGTCTTTCATTTGGAAAAAATAGGTAATATGTGTGCCTAAAACTTCCCCCAAAACCCTGCAAAGTGTGTCTAAATCAGACTTATTGTGTGTCTAGAGTTGAACTACTATCAGAACTTACAAGTGGCTTTCCAAGTGACTTGAAAATGTAGTGGAAATTTTTGTAAACATTAAGGACAGCTTCTGGATTAATTTCTGCTCTTTCTGTCCTGTTGTAAGTAGCCATGAAAAGTGTTTGTATTGGATATTCTTTTTTATATCCACATAAAATAGTTAACCTTTTTGAGATTCATGAGATATCTATGTAGGGTGTTTACTAGTTCATTTACATGTAAAATTTTCCTTAAGGTCCTTTCTGTAACATCTTATTTTTAATACCTTTGTAGGCATACGTTGTCGCCTCTTCCTTTTGATTATTTGCAACCATCTGAAAGATCCCTAACTGTTACCTTGCATCATGGTTCAGTGGCCCATAAAGATCCTTGCATGCTTGGTTTTGACTTGGTGACATGTATTGAACTGTGAGTATTAGGTCAATGCTCTACATTTTTCTAAGTTCATTAGAGTTCAGCTTGGAATTTTGTCCATGCTCCAAACAGACTTGATCAAACCTTTCAAGCAGAAGAGTAGAAGTAGAAAAGTAGCAAATAGAAGAGCGGCATCCTCTAACTTGTGCTTAAATTAGCCATACTAAGCTGTTCAAGTGGTGCTTGCATATGGTGGGAGAAAGATACTGATGAAAAATTGCAAAATGCAAGAGGAGATTTGGTCAGACAAAACCCCTGTGTGGCCACTTGGCCACAGTGCCACTGCTGATATTGCAGAGCTAGGTGTAAAATTACAAATTACAGATATGGGTTTGGCTTTTTTTTTTTGGCTAGTTGTTAAGATTAAAGTATCATAGGGTTTTTTAAACACAGACATCAATTTACTCTTTTTAGAATAGAACACCTGGAAGAATCAGAGCTGAAGAAATTTCCTGAAGTGGTGTTTGGTTTCATGGCTCCAAGCATGGTTGTGATCAGTACTCCAAATTCTGAATTTAACCCTTTGCTTCCAGGAGTGGTGTTACATAGGCATCCAGATCACAAATTTGAGTGGAACCAAGCGCAATTTCAAAGCTGGTAAGCTCACTGAACATGTATGCTGACAGCTCTGAGTGCCCCGGAGTGTGAGAAACAAATGGCATTTTCAGTATGGTTCACATATGTAGTTTGCTGTCAGTGAAGTGTCACCTCCTGACTTGGTGAAATGTTTCTTTGCTGTTAAGAGTAGTTAAGCATGTTCTGTGGGCTTTATGTTTTATGATGCTGGATAGGTTGGCTTGCTCTTACTGTAGCTGCTCTGCAGAAAACATTTAAAACTTTTACCTACCTTTTCGTGTATCTTTATTACAATTAATGCATTTGAAGTGTAAGGTTTTAATTAGCCTTTTTGCATATAGAAATGCTTTATAAAACCCTAAGAAATGTCCTCAGTATGTACATGCAAAGTGCTCAGTTAGTCCTGACCTTTCTGTAAGTGTGTGCAAGCAGTTATGGAATAACCATAGAGCAGGGCATGATGGATAAAATTGAGGATAGTTTGGTGTATCGTGGCACAATGAAATGCAAAATATGTACATGACAGAGGGTTACATGAAATCTGTCTTACTCTTAGTGTCGGTAGGTGTAATAGAAATAAAAGCAAGAGGGATATGTGTCCTGTGATAACATTCAACTGTCAAGCAGTTGTGGAAGAAACTGTATCTTGGAAGCTTTGCCCCTTAAATTATGTTGTTTCTGCCATAGACTTTGAAGTATCCAGTCACTTTTGAGTATGTAGTTTTGCAAAGCTTGAAGCATATATTTTTCCCTACATAAGGATACTAAAACCTGCCTGCATTATTAGTAGAGACCATTTTTATGACTTTAAGTAAATTTAGATTGTGCTTTTTGCTATATGTGAATTAAAAATATTGATATCACTAAACGAGTGATTTTTTTTTTTAAGCTGTAAACACAAAGTCTTTGTGTTGTGAAGTATAAGTATTGCAATATTCTCTAAAATACATGGGATGTTAATTTAGTTTATTACTTTCTCATGGAGAATGATGCAGGTAGATAGTGCCATTTTAGTTCCCTGCCCCATCCTTTTGTTCACACTGGCTGATGTACTACAAGATGGTTTTCATTTAGATGTCACGTACCCTGTTGTAACCTTTATTAGGTAGACTTTACTCTTTATACATATACAACAAACTCTTTTATTTTCCCTATTAACTGGTCTCCTGGGGTTTTGGGTTGTGTATATTTTTTATGAGTTCTTCTCAAATAACTTTGTTCTTGAAAATCAGTAGGTTATAGCTCACTTCTAATATATTTAAGTTGGTGACTAAGCAACTGTGACCATGAACTTTCTATGCACGCAGTTTAGAAATAATGGTAATGTTTGGATGCCTAAATTACTGATACTAAGTGATTCAGACTGTGGTAGGCATATGATTACAGCTCTGATACAGCAAGTTTTGACAGCACTTATCTTCAGGCATGTGAATATTGTTAGGGAAATTGGGCTCAAGCATTCACAGGCTCAGGGTCTTGCTTCTCCTTGAGAATGCATCTTTATCACATGAAAAGATGAATATTTCATACGATTGGAATAATTTGTCTTTCTTAGGGCTCTGGAGGCTGCTAGATGCTATGATTACTCCGTGGAATTTACTGGTGTAGGGCACCCACCAAAAGGAATGGAGAATGTTGGGTTTTGTACCCAAATAGGTGTGTTTGTTAGAAAATATCCTCAAACTGGTGGATCTGTTCAGTATGAGAAACCCACTGAAGCAGTTTACAAAACAGTAAGTATTACTTTCTTCATTTAGAGGTATAAATAAACAGTAAAATTGTCTATGACTGCCCGTGAAAGTGTTGTTACCATGGACTACTATTGCTATCCAGTCTTAGCTCTGATTGTCACACACCATCAGATCAAGAGAGTCTCATTCTATGATTTGTGTTTCTAATTGTATAAAGGCCTTTAACTTTTAGAATATTTGCTAAACAACACTGTGGATAATCATTCTTAACATACTCTTATCCTTAGAATGAAAATTTTCAATTCTGCCAGGTATACTATTTTTATAGTTTTTCCTCTAGTCATTCATTTCATTTATTAGGTGGTTGTTGGCAATTACACATATCTTTCAGATTCATAAAAAATAAAAGCAAAAAAGGCATTTCTAGCTAAATGCCTTGTGGTATAAATCAAATTTTTTCAGAGACAACATGAAGTAATAATTCAAAAATAAATATACTGGGTTTTTTCTTTTTCAATTTTATGAGGCCTTGTTTCAGTGAACATACATATTCAGTTCTTTGTGTAAAAATATGTATGTATCTTGAAATGACTTGTGACCTGAACTGAAACACAAATATATCTTCTGTAGTTTCCAAGCCATAAAAACATTTGTGATTTCTGTATTTCAAATTTCTATACATGTGAAATGTCACTTATCATCTACTGCCATTAATAAAATCTTGAAGTGGTCTGGGAATATGGAAGTATGTCTAGGTGATGGACATGTACTAGAAATTGCTTTCGTTATCTCCTGTAACAGGGCCATTAAGGAGGGAGTTTTGACATTGATATTCCTTTGAGTTTAAACAAGAGTGTTAATCTCCTGCGTTTCTTATCAAACTAATTTTTATTATGTAACTAATTTACGGGAATAAATCAATACTTCAGGATGAAGTTGAAAAGTAGGAAATAATTACAGACAGTGGAACTTCATTGGTACCCTGTTGATATAAAGCACTTCCTGGTAAGCTGGTGGGAATGAGTTTGTCTGTCTAGTTTCCTTAATTACCTCAGAGTATAGCTCAGTGTAGAACACACAAGTTCACATATTTTAATGTCACAATTTATTTTTAGCATCCCCTGCAGCTGTGAAAGCATATTTAATGTTTTATTCTGAAAACAGAATAAATGACATGCTCTAGTCCTGGTTTCCAGATGACAGTTCAGAAGTAGTTTAGAACTGTCACCAGCACCTCATCATGAGTAATGTGAAAAGTAAGAGAATTATTAAAAAGAACTAAGGAATTACAGGACTTCACCTTGCACATTTTATGAGTGTAGCTTGCAGGTATAAGCCTGTTTTTGGGGGGTTTAAATTCCATTAACTGGCATTGTAGTTGTAATACATAAAATCAACTCAACTAGTTTTTGGTATCTGAAAATGTTTAATAAGCAAAACAGGATTAAATAAAAAATTATGTTCACATTTTAGAGGGTTTTTTTGATAGCAAATGTTAAACTCTGACCCTGTGATACTGATAAACATTTTATGTGTTCTTGTATGTTGTAAAGGTCTTCAAAGCAGTGTATCCAAGTCTGAAAGATGAGAAGTACTTGCAGAATGCAGTTGTCAGTGAAGTTATTTTCACAGCCCAAAACATTAAGCACCATTTAATGTCAAAACATGAGGAGTACGATGATGATCCCGAAAGAAAATCTGAATTCCAGCCTTCAGTCAACTCTTTTTCAGACTATCTTGGAAAACTGGTTGTTGATAAAACCATGGAACCATTTGTCAATGGAAATGAGGTCTGTATACCTCTTGCAGCAATCTTTTCTTTTCCCAAAGTGAATCAACTGTGTGGTACCTTTGAGAAGTTATGCGAACTCATTGCTGGCAAGGTCACACTGAGCAGTGATGGTTCTGCTGTGGTGTTCAATACTGAACATGAAACTGAGGAGGATTAGATCACAGATTCCTTATACAAAGTTCAGTTAAAGTAATTAAAGTGGTTTTTTAGTAGCTGTCAAATGGTGTGTGCTGTATGCTAACCAGAACATACAGTCTTTTCTAAACCTCTCCTCGGTGGTCAGCACCTCTCCTATGGAATGAAGACAAAACCAGCAGTAACTCACAAGGGTTTCATGTAGACTATCAGAGGGTAAAAGGAAATAATTAATTCCCATGAAGAAAATGAAGTATTTCTGTTTGCTTTCTATTACCTTATTGTAGCTATCATTACTAGATTATTTTTTATCTCTTGTTAGCTCCCAGAGTAGTTGATGATAACATGTATTATGTTGTTGTGCTGAATAATGTGAGTCAAACATTGGATTAAGGCAAGTTTTTTTCTTACTAGAATGAAATTTATAGATGCCTTCTTCAAGATGAGCACATCCTCAGCCTTGATGAAAACCAAATGTTGTTCCAGATGAACAGTAATATGAAAGTGGTATTGTTGACTGTTCTGGTTTTTAAAGAAAAAAAAAATTAAGAAGTGCTATACTTGTGAATGCTAATCTGGCCCTGATGTACCTGAAAATTTTCTGTGTTTTCATGTGCAGCTGTTATGCAAAACTGTAAAATCCAAACAGAGTAAATGAAAAAAAATTCAAGAACAATCCATACCCCAGTAATGGTTTTGCCTTGGTATATTAATTGTGTGTATGCAGCAGCGGTATATAAGTGGGGCTTGTTTTCAGTCACAAGATGTTTTCCTTCTAGATTAGAAAAAGATCTTGTATCTAAATGACGCATTTTCCTTGTAACATACATGTTGCTAAAACAGTGTGAAAACACAGTAGTAGAAAAAGCAAAACATTTAAAAAAAGAAATCATTAACTGGAAAATTTGTTTGCTGATAAGACTTGTCATTTATTCTATAAGGAATCTGTTGACTCATGAAACAAAGAGAAAAAACAACAACCACAAAAGAAATTCTAGGATATTCTGGTGAAGTTTTGGAAAAAATTGTCTTCCTTCTTGACTGAAGTTAGTTATATATGGTACAGTTAATTCTCTTAATCCTTACTCTTCAAATAATTGGTTACTAAACTGATCTGAGTGCCAAATAGTTTGTGCTATAATTAGCTGCAATTTTCACCAATCTAGATTTTTTTCTTAATTTAGGAACAGATACTCAGTGCAGTACCAGAAAGCTTGGTTATTTTGGATGCATAACTGAGAAGAGAAATACATACCACAGTTAGTTCTTTTAAAAAATAAGAAGGAAATTTATAAAGTTATAGAAACCGTATGAAAAGTTTTTAGTAGGTCATTATACTCAACTGAGGAGGATTAATTTTGTCATTTGCAGGGTGGGCAGGGACTACACCCAGTGCCCTCACTTTCCCCGAATACTGCTAGTTTTGGAGTTTGCTTAATAAATTAACCTCCTAGTATGCCTGTCACACAAAGGAAAAATCAGTTTTAATGTAAGACTGACACACTACTTTTCCTCTCCAGGAGGCAGATAAATAACTGTACTAGTAACAGTGCCATTAAATACTTTGTGGTCTGGAGAGGGAGTTTAATAACCTGCAGGGGTAAAGTCTGAAAAGAGTAGAGAAACTGAAATGGACACAAACTTCCATTTAAGTTTGTAATTTTTTGCATTTTAAAAAAAGACATAATTGTTTAGGAACAGTTTCCAAGCTGAAGACATGAGTTTATTGAATGTCTGAGAGATTTGCATTTAAATACAGTAAAAAAAACCCCATAACCCACCCACACATCCTGAACAGTTTACTATATAGAAGTCTCCAGTATTCGTATAACACAGTTTACAAAAAGGAAAATACAACACCTAAATATGAAGGTTATATTCCACGTAAAATACACACAACTAGAGAATCACTTCGTGAAGAGTTGTAACTCAAGTCAGAAGAATAAATTACTAGGATACAATTTTATTAGAAGCTGGATTTCTGTGTCAACTTCCCTAAAACATCTGCTCAGGCAAGAAAATAATTATTCCTAGTAAAGAAAGTATCTAATCTATGACAATTAGCTGTGTCTTTTAACATAAAACACAAATCTGGGCTATGGAAATTCCCTTGAGAATTACATAAGTAGCTGTACAATGTTTTTTAAAAGTCTGTTTTCCTCAAACTATATGTAGTTTTCCTCAAACTATATGTAGTTTT
>NW_020885015.1:750151-845485 GCF_003945725.1 Corapipo altera | reverse complement strand
GTTTTCCTCAAACTATATGTAGTTTTCCTCAAACTATATGTAGTTTTCCTAGTAAACCTAAATGAGTTACCATCTAGCTACTAAAGGTTTTAATAGATTTGTCAACAAGTGTAGTAAGAGTACTGAAAGCAAATAATGTATTCAAATATACAAAGCAAATAACGTACTCAAATTTCTTGCATTGTTCGCTTGCAGTAGGATTATTTTGGTACGAGTTAGTTATGTGACAGGAAAGGAAGCTATAACGTTCTAACAGATAGTTGTATACTAGCAGTTGAGTAGTTTCTGTTTAAAATTCCTGTGGAGAACAGAAATGGATAATACCACACTTCTATTAACAGCAGCTAGAATAGAATCTTTGCATTAAATCTTTTAAAGAGATTATAATTAACAGTAGGAAATAAAAGTATTTAAGTACCGAAACTGAGAAATTGCTCATATTCTTCATATTCAATAACAGTACTCAAGCTTTAAAATCTGAGATTTCCTTAAAAATACAAATAAAAATTGGTTTAATAATTCTGGTATGGATTTCTAGAAAACAGTCTGCTTCTTCTGATTTAACCTATTAAATATGGCCTACTTCTATTTCAATAAAAGGTGTCAAACATCATGCTGAGCAGAATTTGAAGCATTCTGAGCTTTCAAAAGTGGCCACACTATTTTTATTTATTCCAAGCCTTACTGATAAACAGAACCACTAAACATACAAAATTAAAGCCATTTGCAGTTTACAATTAATTACACGTGTCACCTAACATATCCCTTTAAAAATGGATTCTTTCCTATTCTCAGTGAAAATTTAAAGAGATCTTTCTTGCCTGTCAGGCAAGTCACTACTTGTGCAAATTTAAATACAGTACATTGACTTTAATGCAACAGTGGACAGATAGTGAAGAAGGAAGTGTTCAACAAAGATGTTGCACACTAAAACTTTTTCAGAGTGCAGAGCATGTCTACAATAAAGTGCTTCTCTTAACAAGTTATAATAATAATAGTATAGATGTTTACCTAGTTTTAAAGCTTAAATTCTTAGTAAATTATTTAATCTCCCTGTATGTCCCCAATCCTGCAAGGCACATTCAAAACACAAGCAAAGCACTAACTGTGAAGGATTAAGCTACAATAAAAAAAATGTAAGTGGTAGTAAACTACTGACTAGGTTTGTAAACAGTACCATCCCATTGAATCTTAATGTTCATGCATTGTTGGAGTGAGTTTCTGTCTGTCCTCCAGATGTAACAATCAAGCCAGCTTTCTTGCTAAAACTCTTCTGTGCCTTAGTGTTTTGATGTGGATTCCCACTTCTTTCATCACTTGAACAAAAAACATGTCACGTTTGATGCATTTAAACCTGTGGACTTGATTTACAGTTAACACAATTGATTACTGGCTGGTTTAGATGTATTTAGTTTTGGTGGGGTTTTTTTTAAATGTGTGTGGAGTTCACTTCTGCTGTTCAACCTTACAATGAAGTTGTGCTCAGTACTCCTAAGCTTTTAGTTCTGTTAAAACATAGCTGAGCTGTTTTGTGGAGGCCACAACATTGGCTTGATAATGACTGACTTGATAGAAGTAATTAGCCTCTATAAGACTACAGTGGCAGGTAGAATCAAATTGAGTAATTACTTTTTTGAGGTGCATTTAAGACCAACTTTCAGAAGATTCTTTTCTAATGCAGTCATGAACAAAGTACATCACCACAAGTGATCTCTTGTATAAAATACCGAAATGGGACTTGCTTCATCATGCTTCCAAAGATGTTTCACACAAAATTAATCCCAATAACATCAGATAGAGCTTACAAAAACAGTCCAAGTGCTCTCACAAGGTATACACAGTTAAACATTCCCTTCATACCACAGAAGATGATGCTCTAGGAGCAAGAGGCATTCCATTCCTTTTCAGAAAAATATCACATTGAGTTAATTTTGTGTTTCTCAACTCTTGCAACAGAGCAAACAAAACCAGAAGTATCAACACCAGAGCTCAAAGTTTTCCTCGTTTGTCATTCTAGTTCAGCGTTTTATCACCACCTGCTCATATGCTCCAGATCCTACTCTGAAAGTTTGAAAGAAATTAGTTCAATGTCAATTTAAATGGAAGCTAAACAGCAAATATCACAGATCAGCAGTTTTATTGTTTAATCAACCCAATCAACACCCAGCCAAAAACCCCCCAGCAACCCCCCCAACCAAACAGCTAAATGTGAAAGGTGATTATTATCATACCACTGAGTCACCTACAGTTTAATGCATTAAAGTGTTTTTTGTTATACTGAAGCCAAAATAGAGAATGAAAAGTAATGTTACTGAAAAAGAAGTTACTGTTGGACTTCTCTATAATTTCTTAAACATGACCTTTAGGATACCCCTCCCCACAGGTATATCATATGCAGCTAATACTTTTAATACAAATTTATACATAAACAGATAAATTATCTAAAGAACCAGTAAGTGATAGTTATCTTACATTAGAATACAAGAAAAACATCTTCCAGTCTTTTGTTCATGCATTGTAAAAAAAAAACCCTCCACATGACAGACCATAGTGGATGGTTTTCCACAGCAAATTGCAGTACCGTGTAAAAAATTAATGGGGCAAGCCCTGCCTTAGCTTAGTAGTGTGCCTGGCCTGTTGTGGTAACTAAATTAGGACAGACCTCTCTATACTACAGAAGTGTGTTCTGTACTCAAACACGTTATCTGAGATAAACATTGGTGTGTTCAGTTTGCAGATAAGCCTTTTTTTTAAAATTATCTTTTAAACATCAGGATTGCTTGCACGTATCAAATGCAATTATTTTATTACTTTCAACACATTACTAGCTGCCTTTATACCTAACTTCATAAATAACTGCTGAAATACTAATGATGTGCTAATTTCTTGAGATAAAAATGTTGAGTTATATTGGACTGTAGAAACATGGTATTAGAGCATATTCTTGCCTGTTTCTCATGCTTCTCATCTGAAAAGATTAATACATTCAGGTCGAGTCACATATTAGAGTATCTGAAGAGGGTTTAGAGAAGAAAAAATGTCTCTTGTTCTGAAACAACTACAGGAAGATAATCTGAAGCAGATTATCAAAGGAGCGGGTACAGGGCTGCAGATAGTTGAAAGAGAAACAAACCATTGAAACAAACCATGTAACAAATGGAAACAGGATTCATGAGAAAAACCAAACTGAAGAAAATTACGCTTGTTATCAGGAAGACATACAAGTTTGAGACTGTAAAGGTAGATGTTAAAACACTTAAAACTTTCCACTCCAGTGGAAAGGCTAGAGAGCTAAGATTTGAAACTGGTGTCTGTTTCCTGTGTTGATACGGAAACATTGCTCATATCTGAAAACTCTGGAACTGAGATTCTGCAGGAGGTCTGGAAGTTACAATTCTTATGGCTGACACATTGATTCTGTTTTGGAACTAATCTGTGTGTTCTGTTTTAAAAGCTGACAATCTAGTTCTTTTGGTGCTTTGAAATTATGCAAAATAAAAAGATACAAAGATCAAGAATATAGATAAAGATAATTGCTGTGTAAGATGCATTTTTATTTAGTATTGTCTATGAATTAGTTGTTTAGGTTACATACCTGTTAGGTAGATGATGGCTTCCAAAAGAAGTGCTTCCACCAGGGCCCACAAATAATCTTAAACCTTCTTCTAAAAAGCAAGTGAATTAAAATGTGTTAGCTATATGTTGCCTTACCGAACACTAAGTAATTTTGAATCTACTAGTTCTGTAGCTGATGCTTTCAGATGCAAATATGTCAATTAATGAAGAACCAAACTTCACATGGTGTAGGTTGGAGGAACTACTTTTGTTGTAGATTTGCACCTGCTCTTTTTAGGCTTAAAGTAATTGCCTGGGAAAGCTCCCTGACTCATGTAAGGGTTGTTAGACTTCTGGGAGACAGAGTGAAGCAGAAAATGTAGTGATCCATGTGCACAGTCCTTATGATTACAAGCAACAGGAACTATGAAGAGAGTGGATTTTCCTGCGGCCTGTAATGTACATCAGTTTTTTCTAAGCTTCCTTATTTATCTCCATACCTTCTGCACTTGACTCTAAACTGAAGTCTTGACTCTGAAGTATTTTTTCAACTATATCATCAGCGTCAACTCTGGTAGCATCAACCCTCTTTAGCTGTGACTCCACAGAATCTTGCTTTACAGGATGTCTGCAAAAATAAATATATTTAGAGCTCTTAGAAGTAATTTGTGTTTTACTTCTGCTAGATAATGCCTTCACGTTAAGTGTACCTGCATTGTTTTTCTGATGGTGCATCTTCAGGAGATGTATCAATATTAGCTTCAGTTACTTTTGGCTCAGACTCTTCACATGGCTCTAGAATACTTCCAGTTCCCGTTGAGGTACTCCCCACTGAGGTGTTCCTCCTGTGGCAGAGTTCAGACAGACTGGATGATCTAGAGTGACATGTGCTATATCCTGTTGGAAAAATGCAGGAGATTTGGGTTAGGTATGTTCTTGACAGCCAAGGTCCATCCTGAAAGCAGAATTTGTGTTTTGTCTTCTTATCAAGAGACTTCAAAAGCCCTATGAATGTATGTGCATACATAAACTAGGGAATTCAGGTTTTGAATTCTAGCACATGCCATTTTCTTTTTGTTCTAAATAACTCTTACTTCATAAAAAATATCAAATATCATGGCAAATGTCATTCCCTTCAGCTTTTAGAGCTACGTCTCTATTTGCAAGTTGTTTTTACATATGGAAGACATGAAAATCTCATTCAGATATGTTAGTTGAAGGGAACGAGGGCAAAAAGCTTTCTGGCATCAGAAGAGATCGTTCATTGTGATTTTAAGAAGGGAAAAAGTGTTACCCTCAGCACATCTGAAGGTCCTAGGAAAAAGCTTTCAACTTCAAAATCTTTTTAAACATAAAGTATATTTATTGTCTACTGTCTAAACCTGTGAAAGTAAATAATTCCCCAACAACTTGTAACAAAATTATTAACAGCTACCTGACAGTTTTGATTGCTGACTTGCATAGCTTGATGTTCTGGAATGTCCACATGCACCAAGTTCATCTGGGACAGAGGCACTCTTTGATGAGATATCTGCAACATACCCAAGTCAGATAGTGTTCCTAAAGCCAGCTTTACTACTATTTTGCCTGTAATCTTGATTAGATTCAAAACTCAGATTTCCCAGAGGGATTAGAGATTTGACACTGGTTTTCTGCAAACCTTCTGGAGATTCAAGTGCTGCAAAAATACCATGTATGTTAATGAATATGCATTCCTTAAAAAAAAAAAATCATAATATGTATCTGAGTAAAACAGAGAACAACCAGAGTTAGAAAGATTTGTATGAAACGTAGTTCTAGATTTGTCTACAGTGTCAACATTAAAGAGGTGACCATGCTTTCTCTAGTATCATAGTAGAATGTTGTGCCAGATGTTTTCTGTCTAGAAAATTAACTGTGGTTAAGAGCTTCACCTGTGTTTGGAGTAGAAACTAATAAGCCATGTAAGAAGGTTCCTTTGTGGGCCAACTGTCAGCATCCCTTTAAGATTCGAAGTATTCTGTACATCTCCTTGAAGCTGTGAGGCCAGTTATTAAAACACTGAGAAATTAAGAGCATTATTATTTACCTGCTACACCCAGATGTGCTACTTTTAAGTTTTCTCCACCTTTCCTGTCTTCATGCAAAGATTCTGATTCTCCAGCAATTGCTATAGATGTTGCTGTGGAAGGAGGCCTGTAAGAAAAAGGTGGTTCAGATTTGCTGTACTTTTGTTGCAATCCCTCCAAATTGATTAACACATAGTTCTTCTTTCAAGTAAGTTGGCATAATTCATACTGAGCATCAAGTTAACAGACCTACAATTCTAGTCCCCTATTGAAGGAAAAAAAAAAAAAAGCTTTTTCTACTGAGCTTAAGGACATTTTACAGAATCCATCTGCTCAGCCCTCAGGCTTCTGGGGATCGTGGGAGGGGCTTTTCCTTTTTTCATGATTTGGGGGAGTGATATGTCTTTATTTTGAAGTTCTTATTTTTTTTTAAGTGTATGAATCACAGGATAGTTTACATGCTAAGAATATATGTAATTCAGTACTTCATGGAATGCATGACAAGATGATAAATTAAAAAAATCCCAAACGTGCACAATGTGACAGTTGGCCAAGTTGCCTGTGTGCTGTGATGTACTCCTGGCTTTGTTTCATCTGTCACAGTACAGGAGGAGATTCTGGGCTGGTAACCCTTCCACTCCTAACAAAGGGGCCTATGTATTCCCCTCTAAATTTTACCTCCTACAAAATAAAAAAAGCATCATGTATGACATTTATTTAAATTTTGGTTCAATATTAAAAAACTTTTAATAAAGCTTAAATGCTTGTTTAAGCTAATACCAAGATCCAAAGGGATATAAAACCTCTAAGTTTGTGTTTGGCTAGTGCAAAAGAAACTAATAGAAAATGACAAAGTGAAAGCAATCTTCTCTTGCAAGCAATACAATCAAAATATATTTCAAGATGTTGCCTACAGTTTTTTTAATGCTTTGTTATTTTCTACTTTGGGAACAGAATGTTGGTCTGCAAACAAATGGATATTTGTTGACATTTTTAGATCTGACATATTCAATAAATTAGTCACTGTCTTTATGTACAGTAACATATCCCCTCTTATGTTATGTTTGAAAGTAAAGAGAGAAAGAAAAAAAAGCACTACTGGAAATACAGTGCTTGTGTGATTTAACTGCCTAACATACTTCTGAAAGCAAGAGCTGAATGCTTTCAGGGATGCCATCCCAGATCAAACATCAAGCCTTCTAGGCTTCTTCATAAAATATGTATCTGATTCCAGATTGTGAAACTGTTTTGAGGCTTATTTTGCCTTCTACAAAGGACATCTGGATTAGATAAATTTTTTGTTCTGTTGTGTTGAAAGTTTATGTTCCAGGAAATGGTTATATCACCAGTTTGGCAGAAAATGCCAAGTCTGAATAACTGGAGTTAGAGGTTTTTTCCTAGGGAACCAGAAAGCTATTTAAGTACTAATTTCAACTCCTTCAGTACTAGCCGGTAAAAAAACAGAAACACATCATTTTATTAGTATACAAGAGTAATGATTTGTTGCATTTGAGAAATTGCTTATTGGTTCCAGTGATGTATTTGTTAACAGGTCTGACTCTAAAGTAAATTTACTAAAGCTGCTCTAAAGTAAAAGAGGTGCTAAATAACTAAGGATACAGAAAAGTTTTGCCCAATCAAACAAATTCAGATAACACCCTCTTGGTATTTATTCAGTAAGCACAAGATGAGACTCTGCAGTGTTCTCTTAGTGCAAGGGGACACTGAAGAGTTCCTATGGTGAATCACCTAAGTTAGACTGGTGCAAAACCATTGCAAAACTATTATGTTTCCCTAACTACAGATTAAGGACAATGAGACTGAGTATCTTCAATATGTAGCAGTGTATTTTCCTAGCTACCTCCCCCCTCAGATGTTACCTCCTGCAATTTTATTAGGTTGCATATGTCTTTGCTAACTAAACATCTGTAAGTGCTTTCTCTTGTATTAAGTCATATCACACTTCTGTTGTGTTTTTTTTTCCCAAAAGAATCTTTTAAAATCTTAAGAGACTTGTGAATAAAAGGTGTAACAGCGCGTTTTCCAAACACAAGTATTAGTCAGATCACCCTGTATCAAGTCCCTTTATATAAAGTTGCTGCAGGAACAGTTTTCCTTAAGTTTTTTTTCTTTAGACTTTTAACAAACTTACGTTTTAAAGCATGGGTCTCCAGCCATTAGCTGCATGTTGATCAAAACCTACATGTTAAGGAAACAAAACCCACTGTAAGAAAAAAAAATTGATCGGTGACACATACATGGTCATGTCACTAAGTTACACTTGCCACAAATATTAAATTTAAGTAAAGTACAATGCCATCATCACACATGCAAACTGTCACACTTAACCAAAAAGTTACATTTTTTTCCTTAGTAGGCATGCAAACAACACAAAATAGCATTTAAAGTAACATAGTTACGTGTACAAGATTCTGAAAATGACACATAGATCAAGGAGAATCTTAAAATCATTAATAGTTAAGATGGCTTCAAGGGAAAAACAGAGACAAGAAATCTAAAACATTAATGAGCAACCAGAATATTGTTTAGAACAGTGGGTGTTGAAGTATGTTCTTTGCTGAGGGTGTTTAGCAAACTGCTGCTTTACAGGAATGGGTTGTGCTGACATCAGACCCAGCAAAACCACCCCAGGTAAATAAGCCATAGGACACAGTGCATTGAGAAGGCTTCTGAGCCAGGTCAAAGCCATCAATTACAAGTGTTCTGGACACAGCCTGTGACCATCAAAGAAATCAGAAAGTGCATGCATACTGAATAATATGGGAAACTCAGCCTAGTGTCTCAGTAGGAAAATTAATTTTTTTTAAAATTACTTGAAACATTGTCTAAGGAATTATTTTCATGTTTATGGAGCTTACTCAATTTTTTTAACTCCATGGAATAATGGAAGAGGATGGCAGAGGAGGTTTCTTGCAACAATCCTCACCAACTGTTACATCAATTACTATTAAATAGAAAACAGAAAAGCCCCAGGAGTCATGGAGGTGTTGAAGCTGCCGTATGCATAAATAAGCCAATTAACAGATTCACTCTCAGAAAGATGCACAGGAAGTTGCCCAGTCTTAAAGATATAATGTATTAACTTGTTCATTTTTCAGCTACCATTAGAATACCTTTTGAAAGCTTTTCTTTTACAGCTATCCAGCTCCATTTCAAAGAGTAGGACAAGTTGTATTTTTGACTGCATGGATTTTAAAGATTGTCTCTAAACAACGCTTTTGTTTTTACTTTAAATAGCTCTCCTTCTAGAAAGAGGTTCAGCAAATAAGTTTTAAATTTCATTAAGTGCTCAGTAGTACCACTTGTTCTCTGCTTTATTACTTTAAGTATGATAAAAGAAACAAATTACTTTGAGAATGGAGTTGTCTTGTCTTGTATTTTTGGTATCATAACCTTCCAGTAAACAGCGACGAGTGGTATTTCCCGATCCAGCAAACTCTGCTAGATTTAGATCTGCAAATCCCAGCTGTTAAGAGAAAATGACAAAGTTATCGGTAAGCATATGACTAAATGAAGGTACTTGCAGCATCCAACACTGAATAACACTCAACAGCAGTTTCTCTGCTGCCAAGCAGAGAGGATGCCAATTAAAGGGAGTGGCCCCAGGCAAAAAGCAGAAAACTAACTTTGACTGTCAAATTCAGCATAGTTCTGTTTTCAGTTAAAAAGTTAAAGTACCCAAAGAGAAGGATAATGAGGAGAGTTTTCTTTATTTTTTAATGTAAACTCCTGCTATTTTTAATTCTTTCCACATATCAAATTGAAAGAAAAAAAATGGTGGTATAATATTGTTATATACTTTCTAAGTGCACTGATAGAGAGTTCCAACAGCACTGTGTCACTATAATGCACATAATGAAATCATAGGTATTCGAGTACTATTCTGGAATTACTTTAAAAGGGCATAAAAGGACAAGAAAGAAAAGCTTATCTGTAGGCAAAATTACCTACGTCTCAATTTACCTTTGCATATGCCTTTCCTCCTTTTAATTCCTAGGAAAAAAAAAAAAGGAAAAAAGACACACCATTAAGCCATTAAAGATACTGACTCATGATTTTCCTTTGTTTTGTTTGGTTGGTTTTTTTAGAAAAGCAGATACTAATCTTTGTTTTAAAATACCTCACCACACATGCTAGACTGTGTTGTTGTCATTTAGAACTTAGTATTCATAATGCCTTTGGTGCATGCCAGCAGGAGACTGTCATCCTGGAGAGGGGGAATAGTGATTGCCTGATGCCATTTGGCTTTTCAAAGGTCTGGCCCCAAAGGTAGGACGTGCTGTGTACAAAATTCTGGTAGTTAGCATAGTTCGAGGCCTCTAAGCTTATTGCTGCTTGATGGAAGTATCAATCTTTATAAAGTTTGATAACTTTATAAACACTGATGAGGGATTCCTTTGATGCCCTGCTGGAAAAAAAGTGTTCTTTTCAAAAAGAACATAAAACCCCCATGAATTAGTCAAAGTAAGGTAATTCATAACATTACCACGAAATTTTGACAAAAGGAATACCTGACATGGTTGCAGCTAAAATTTACCCTGTGAAGTTTATCAGACATTCCAAAATTAAAACAAGTGAAGAAGGAGCAAGGAAAGAGGAGAGGAGGGGAAAAGAGCTACTTACCTTCCGTACAGACACCCTGCACGTGCAAGTATCCAGAATCCCTGTTGTGGCACTGGCACTGATTTTACACATAAATAAGAACTTTTTCTTCCAGCGGACACAGTTTGCTTGCACCACCTCCCTGCAAATAGAGAGCATACACTTAGTAGTAGTGTCATATACATTCAGAACCATTAACTGCAGTAAGACAGCTCAAGAACAAACACTGTTTCCACTGTTTGTAGAATCATCACTTCATGCAAATTGTGTTCCAAAGCCTGAATAATAATAATCCTCCATTCTTCTCTTTGACTAGTAGCTGCTTCAAACCTTGAACACAATATAAGACCTCCAGAAAAATTAAACAGCCATGTGTTTTTGCAGAAGAATGAGACCATAATTTCTCCAGTTTGCCTTGGGAGACTGAAGTTTTCCTGAACATTAGCTCTCAGGCACTGTCTTCCAAGTCACTGAGCTTTGCTCTGTGCTCAAGATAGCGTCTTTGACAAGTAGTTTTTTAATACAGAGAAAGGGAGCATCATACAAGCAGAACTAGTTACATTTGAGACTTGGAAAAGCAGAAAGGACATGATGTGGAATAAACAGACACAACGTAATGAACTTGGGGCAAACCAGAATTTCAGCTATATACGCAGATTGCCATTTGAGAGCAAGATGACATATCTGAATGGATTTGTTCCTCACAGGAGGATAGCAGTCTGCCAGTATGATGCAGCTGAGAAAAAGGCAAAAATGTAGAATGCTTTCAGCTATATTAATGTCATTTTGTAAGGTTCAGATAGAACACGTTATTCTGTTGGGCCAACAAAGCAAGAATAGACTCCAAAATGAACAGGTACAGGAAAACTCTAGTATCTTAAAAGAAAAAATTGCATATAATAAAAATATACTGGTGTTTCAAACACTTGAGAGACCAAATAACTTTAAGTCAAATGAAAAGTGGTTAGGACCAAAATAAAGTATAACCAAACACCCACTTAAAACTGAAAGTTAAAAGGTCTCAAATCACAGAGCAAGTTTCAGCCTTCAAATAAGAGAAGAAGCAGCAAAAAAACCTTATTGTATTTTACAGCAAGGTTGGCCAGTTTGTCAATAACGGCATGTAAGGACTGTGATTCTGAGGGACCTGCCTCAGTGATCAACAGCTCCTTTCTAGCCCGATCTTTCTAAACTCAAAACTTGGAGAAGAAACTGAGATAATTTCTTCTACCACTCTAATCACTGAAGTACAGTCTTAACATATTAAAGTGATATTTATCCTTTTTCTCTTCAGTTTTTCTAATGCATACATTGCTATGTTTTATATTAACTTCTTGCAGTAGCTTATTATTGAAGATCCAGCTTGATGTCTTTAACAGATCAAATTCTATGGTTTTGCATAAGTTGAAGTCAGAGTTCATCAAACCTATGGAAAAGCAAAGAATTGCAGGGCACTCACAAAAGCTCCCTGTGCTCTGCTGCTGAGACAGCCAGCACAGTGCTCACTGGCACTGTGACCTCCTAAGGTAGGAATAAACTAGCCTGCCTAAAATGAGTCAGTTTAACGACCACAACAGACTAACAGATTCTGATGATGCGACACTGAGTCACATTCAAGCATGTGACCTAAAAGGAACATACTCCCTACACCCACTACCATTTATCTGGTATGTTTTACATCGCAAACTTTTCTGTACTTTCCTTGTACAATCCAAAACAAAACCGAACCAACTGCCCCCACTCCCACTGAACATTCTTCTAATTCCATTTTATAACAGAACATTTTGACATATTTTAATTAAAGTAAATTTTTACTAAAGAAGAGTATCAGCTACCTATTCCCATCATGCTGGAAGAAAAAAAGAAAAAAAAGGTCAAATAATCAGAGCATTTAACTTAAACAATAACATCTAACTTTATAAGATTCTTAGTTGAAGTGCAAGGCCTTTAGAAAATAAACAGCTGTATTGATTGGTTACTATGGAAACGAACTCAGATAACTTCTTGGCAGCTGTGCTACAGACACACTGGGAAAGCTTTGCTGGGGAAAGCTTTCCGCTCTGAGTCAGCTTCCTATGAGCCTCCAGTCACTTTACCACATGCAAAGCAAAACCAGTTGTTTTCTTAATCAAAAACGTATCTTAGCTACTAAGATTCATTCAGAAACGTACTGGATTGTAGTGCTTTGGTGTGATTTAATGAATGCTGTCAGTAATAAGTAACAAAGAATAAATTCAATTAACAGATATTGTAAGAAAAAGTGATTCCAAAGCATAGTTTATCATCAGTTTAACAAATTATTTTTTCTTTAGAGGGACAGTTCCACATTGACTAAATTTCAAATGCTGTAAACAAGGAGAAAATATGTCATGTTGATAAGATGGCCTGAGAGAAGTGTGGCTGCTGCAGCTCCGCTCTCCAGATCCCACCAGCAGCAAGGCTGAAGATGTATTCCTGGTAAGCACCCACAGCCAGCACACACACACAGGTCACACGCACACAAGGCACTCGCAGGCAGCCAGCCCACTCTCCTCCCCAGCTGAGCACTACAGAGCTCTGCCAGAGATACATATATCATATATATCTGTGGAGATATATAGATATAGATATATAGAGATATATATGGCTCCCAGGCTACAGCACCTGCTCCACAGCTAGTCCAGCTTGATCCCTGATGGCATTTGCATACTCACACACCTGCATTTACTCCACAGGCACACAGGTCTCTGACTCCTAGTCCCACCCCTGTGGGTTGCATTGGCTTTAACTCATCTCTGCTTTCCAGTTCCTGGCCCTTAAGTGCTCTGTCCCATGATCCCAGGCCAGCTACTGGCACAGAGGACACACAGGTCTTGTGACCCACAGTCCCACTCCCATGGCTGGTACTTAAGTCTGCTCACTCAGGTCTCCTTTTGCTGGCACCACAGACACCCAGGCCCTGTGTCACCAAACCGTGACTCCAGTTGCTGGTACTCAGACTCCCACGCTCCTATACACATTGAACAGAGAGCCCTTCCCCCAAGAAAGAGTTAGAATGTAGTTCAGTATGAAAATACAATAGACATTACTGATTAGAAACAGATTAGGCAAATGTACCAACCAGCAAACTATTTACATCTAACTGGCCCTTTTATCCCCTTAACTCCCTGTTTTTCCCACACTTGTTCCTCATCAAATCACTTAAACTCATCCCTTCTTCCACTTTTAGTTCCTCCCCCAAATGTCCCATAATAAGCCTCTTCCCCTGTATCCCATGATGTGTCTCATATGCAGCAACTCCCCTCAGTCCAAAAATTGCTTCAGTGTTAGTTTGACATGATGGGTTTCCTGCCTGGACAATGGGGCTGAGGTTCTCCTGAGACAGCCCTAGGAGGGGCCTGGACAGGGTGTCCTTTTGTCTAAGCCCATAACTTCAGTTCCCCACCTGCCTCTGTGTCCCTGGGCTTGTGTAGATGGACTTTTGATGGGCTGATGGCTCCTATGACAGGACTGGGAATTCTGTGTTTCTTCTATTCAGGAAGAAATACAGTTTACTTTTCCTTTAATACTCTGTGTTTCCCCCATGCCTGGGCATATAAGAACATGGATTTTCTCCAACAAAAACCCATTTTTCCTAAGCATTGCTAAAAACTTGAACAAAACCAGTCATTTACAAACAGAGCTTCAATGTTTCACAAATTTCAGCAGTAAGCAAACAGCTGCTCTGCAGGAAGAGCTCCACTTGTTTACAGCTCCCCAGTTAATTTGCTGTTAGTACATGCAAAACTCAAACAGAGCAATCATTTTCTATGCCACATGTTTTTACTCATAATAAACAAGTTACAACTTTAGCAACACTTCATTTCAAGAATTCCTTATAAAATATATATAAAGTCTTCATCACATGGATGAAAAACTGCTGGTTACAGGCAAATGAAGAGACATAGAAGGGAATTAGAAGTGTGAAGGGCAAACTGCATTAGAAAAACTGTAGTCAGCAAGTCAAAGGAAGTGATTGTTCCCCTCTGTTGAACACTTGTGAGACTGTATCTGCAGCACCCGGCCTGGTTTAGGGGCATTCTCAGCAGAAGACAGACACTAAAAAACTGAAGCAGGTCCAGGGGTGTAAGATGGTAGTCTGGAGTCAGGGATGAGGGGGATGAAGGACCTGATGCAGGAGAATTTGGGACCATGGGATTTTTACAGTCTGAAGATGAGGTGAAAGAAGATCTAATTGCCATCTTCAGCCTTCTCTGCTGAGTTAGAGAGAAGATGGAGTCAGATGTTTCTTAGTGGGGAGCAGAGAAAAGAGAAATTCCAAAAACCAGAGAAATTCCAATAAAATGAGGGGAAAACCATTCACAATAAAAGTGGTGGAGCAGAAGGACAGGTTGCCTACAAAAACTGTAATTTCCATTCTTACAGATTTTCTAAAGCTGACAGGACAAAGCTCTGAGCTTCCTGATCGAACTGAAGTTAGTCTTACTTTGATCAGGCAGTTGGACTACATGATCTCTAGCAGTCCCCTTTGCCCGAGATTATTCCATGAACAGAAACAGTCCTTAAAATATGAAGGCAATCAGGCTCTCTAGTGCTTGTAAATGGCAATACTGTGCTCCATGTACTGTGCTGGGGTCAGGTTTAACAAACAAACCAACAAACCCTCACCAGCTCTTTTAAACCAGGGTGCCTATTCTGCACAAGCCAGGCACCTTAACCATGAAAGCTTTTCCCACCACTCCTCCCTGTTTAACAGATGCCTGTCGTGCATCTCTTATCAGGAACTTGTTTGTGACAAGTTAGCTGTTGTTGTATCTCTTACCAGTACTTACAATTACAGTAACACAAGTCTCACAAGATTAAGCTCTTTTCATATCTGCAATAACCAGTTATGCCCCATGCAAAATGCAAACTGTAAAAACATTTTTCCTCCTACAGTAGCCCAAAGATGACCCTCTTCTGACCTAATTTTAAACTTTTCACTCCTTTGATTAATTCTTTCATCCTTCTCAAGCATATTCTCCAAATCAGTTGACTAAACACATTTTATGGTAACTATTACTGAAAGGCTGAAGAGGTACAAAGAAATTACATCCTGGAAAAAAAAAAGTTATAGTTTGTGTAGAGAACTTCCCCTTCTTACCTTTTCCTCTTCACAGAGGACAAGGTCTGGAAGCTGTTTAATCAAGTGTCTCTTAACAACTGAAAAAAACATTAAGTGGACATTCGACAATCTGAAAAGAGCACCTACAGAATTGCAAGACAGGATTTTTATCCCACTGCCAATATTCCTTACAGTGCTTTATAACTTATTTTGTTTCAGGTTATCCAACTGCAAATCCAGTTACAGCTGAAAAAGCTATCAGAAGGAGCATTATCCAGCTCTGAAGACTGTCAGCAGAATTTATACATCAGGCAGGAAGATCAGAGTGATAAGGGTAGTGATTCCACATGACAGGTATGTTTTTCTAACAAGTGTTATTATTTAAAAACAGAGAGCCGGTTAACCTATGTTACTATCAGGAGATAATTTTCCTTTCAAATGCAATAGCAGCAGTTGGGAAAAGAATGGTTAAAAGGCAATTTGAAGAGCCCAGTGAGGCAGAAAATGTACTTCCTACAAAAAATAGATGTAGTTTTAGACAGTTGAGAAGAAGGTGGCCAAGCATCACTAGAAATAAGAAGTACTTATTATCTGGAAGATAAGAAATCAGTTTCTGCAGAAGACAATTATATGCTCTAGCCTGTATCTATGAGGAATAAGAATATATTAATGGAAGTAATGGAAGATCTGAGACTTCCTCTCAGGACTCAAGAATGTGCTGTACATAAAAAAAGACCCCACATCCCTGGAATCTGTTGCAAAATAAAATGTTTTCATGAAAAACTTATAGTTCTTGGCCACCCTGAATCTGTCTGTCACAGATACCAATCATAATCAGCTTCTTAGTTTAGAATGTTGCTGTGTAAAAGAATGAAGAGAGAAACATCAGCAGTCTAAATTGTCAGAAATCAGACCTGAAAGGCAGGGGAATACGACCAAATTGAAGACTGCAGTCAGAAGAACACACCAACCAACAAGTCTTTCCTTGAGTGAGGTGCAGCTGGAAACCAAGCTAAAAATGGAACTACCAGGCTTACAGCTCCTGTAACCTAAATCTATACAGCACAGTGTTGAAAGTAACCCTCAAGAAATAAGATCCTTTACTTTCCAAAATTTCTTTGATTTCTGCATATCCCATCTGTTCATTTGCTGCTGATTGAGCAACAGCTCAGCCTATGAGCAGTTACCTACTCTAGAGGCCCATCAATTATTTCTTCAGCCCGTTAAAATGAGGGCAGTTGCAGAAAGCCTACTTGTTTTATATTTATGTCTACAGTAAAATGGCCATGAATAAATATGTTTAGTATTTGGTCTATTTTAAAGTACCTTAAAATAGTATTTTTTCCTGTTCAAAATATTCATGGGTGTAATTTTCTTCCCTGAAATAATCTCCCATCCTTTCATGGTGCATTAGACATTATGTACATGATATTTTATGACCAGGCAGTGTATAGACACACAGAATCATGGAATCTGCACAAGTGTCTGGCATTAATGTATCCAATTTCAAAGAGAGATCTCGTGTCATTGGCCCTGGGAAAGACAGAAATTTAGAAAGATGTCTCATTATACAGGAAACCAGGCTTAAGCTAGGAAAGTTTGCTAAATGAAAATGTTAGCATAACTTTGCAATCTATTTGCTGAAAACCCACCTTTGTTTATAAAATCTAAAAATACAGTGGTAAAGATCCAGAAGTCAGGTTGGAAAGCAATTTCAAAAAGGGGAGGGCAGGAATTGCTAAAACAACCAAACCAAACCTTCCCACTCCCACAGCTCCCTTCAAGATTTTCCCTGTTTTAGAGTCAAAGCTTATAACCCGTTCATTCTCCCCAGAATTCTGGGGTCCTGCTCTTGCTGAAACTCTCAAAAATTTCTTCTAGTTTAAACACTGCTGCTACTTGGCTGTTCAATGTCCTTGGATCAAAATTGTATTTGGCACTACCAGATTACTTTAAAAGTTGAATATTTTGTCAGTTGAATATTTTGAATATTATAATGCTAAATTAAGCATTTAGTATTATAATACAGAATTTTCTTTTCCTACAGAAAATACTCACAAATATGCATAGGGATGTTTCAAATAAAAGTTTTCAAATCGGAGTTCTAAAAAACTACATGCAAACACCAAAACACAAAGTGATGTGGTTGCTATTTATATACAAACCAGATCACTATGTACTGCACTATACAAGCTGGTTTTACCTGGTCACAGAATTTCTATACACTTCAGGCACACATCTGTATCAGCCAGAAAAGTAACTGGACTGTGACAACAAGTCTCCAATAACACAGACCATGTCTCCATAACATGGAGGTAGCTCCTTCTCAGCAAAGATCTGACAAGTGAAAAAACCCCTATGTTTCAGTTTCTTGAATTTTTTCTGTCTTCTTTTCATCTCACTTCAGCGATGAGAGGGATGATGTAGGTATCACATTGCTTGCAGGATCAGGGCTTTAATCATTCATACACCACGATCAGCGCAGGACTGACAAGACAATCGCTTCGATCCATTTTCATTACAAGTTGCTACATATGGGCCTTTATTCCAAGGCAACTGACCTGTGTTTTTATGACATTTCTTTCTCAGTGAGCAAGCTTTGGAAGCAAAATGCTAGTAATATCAAGGTGGTTTATAGACTATAATTATGACCTTTTTTTGCCCTCCTTTTTTTTTAAGGCAAGAAGCAGCAAGGTATTGGTGTGTATGGATACCAAATTGAGAACTTAGTAGCTAGAGTACTAGACCTCAGTAACAAAAATAAAAGCTA
The DNA here is from genome assembly GCF_003945725.1 of Corapipo altera. Lineage (NCBI taxonomy): Eukaryota > Metazoa > Chordata > Aves > Passeriformes > Pipridae > Corapipo > Corapipo altera. The sequence continues at coordinate 827,406 of NW_020885015.1, read as the reverse complement.
TGAAGAAAACAGTTTTCCTCTGTATTATAAAATTTTTGAAATGAGTTTGTAGATTACTTTCTGAAACAACGGAATTCTTCAAACTTCTTTTATAAGGCTAAAAACATTACTACTTTAGGAATATAACTGCCAGCTCACAGTGAGACTAATAAAAGCATGGCCACTACAAAAAGTTTGCAACTGACAAGTTTTGAAATCCTGCCTCTCTGATGTTAACTTAATTTCTTCCTTATTTATTCAGCCCTTTGCTGAATCACCACTGTGAAAATTCATATGTTAATTCTTAAGCCAAGAGCAAAGGCACTCCCTACATTGGCGCTGAAGGATCACTGCACAAGAATTCTTTACCTTCCTACCAGCATACCTCAACACTTCTCAGCCCAGCAGGAATGAGTTAAACTTACAGGGACCTTGTTATACCAGCATACATTCCATTGCTGTTATTTTTTAAGCCATACCCTCAGAAAAAGAAAATGGAAGAATTTCTAAACTTTGACTCTAATACAATACATCCAATACATACAATTTTTTACATCATCACAGTTCCACTGACACTTCCTACTATACATACTACCTCCTAACACACATATTTTACTCGAATAGACTATTCAGAAAGATATGCGTGTAGGCTTTCAAGCTTTTAATTTTAACATCATAAACAGGCAAGTCTAAAAAGACTAAGATCACAATAATGTATCAAAACCATCTGCTTAGTGGAAACCAACTCCTTGAAAATAGAGATCCTGTCCAGAAGATTTATGTCAGCCTGTGAAAATGACTTCAAGACAGTATGGGCTGGAGTAGGACAACAATAGCACATCAGTGCCTGAAATCATGACTGCCATCATCATCTATTACTCATGAAGAAGTCACTCACAAGAAAAATGTTGAGGAAAGGAGACGAAGTGAGAACAGAACGCTGTTCAGTTGAACACCCTCCAACCACACAGAAGAAAAATTAATCTTCAATTATACATGCTAGTATAATGGAATGGTTAAATAAGGAAGTTCTAGGCCAAGGTTCCGTTTTGATGCTTCATTCTCTTTGATTAATTTTATTTACAGAATAAAAGGCAGATAATTTAGAAAGCTCTGTAACAGCAGTATTTTAATAAGAAAATAACTGAATATTCACTGACTTGTTACTGTCTGCTCCCAGAATTCTATGAGACATGTTCCAGTAAATCCTATTCATAATAATGTTAAAGTAATATAATAACCCATACAACATGAACAAGAGTAATGGGAGGGGAGTCTCCTCCTCCCCAGACCTGAAGCCACAGCACACCCTTCCTATTGACAAGGTTCTGCCTCTGCCTGGTACCTGGAAAAAATTAACACACTGTCATTCTATTTACCCATCGCTACCCATGGACGGGGAACACTGACACGGTCGACGATGGCTCTATTGCTGAGACACAACAGGAGGAAAAGAAAGAGAAAAAAGACATTTGCCTTGCTGCATTTGCACTGCAGAACTGAGCATGAACCAAGTCAATAAGACACATGGTCTGAACACTTCCAGGAATAATTGAGGACTTTTTCATGGAACTTCGCTCTCCAGGTAAATATCCACAGAACGAAACACAGCAAGCCACTGTCCAACAGAATGAACCACTAAGTTTGCCCAACTCACAGTCACAGTGGGCAGCTCAGACTACAGACTTGGGAATAAGAAATTTCTTCCCCTCCCTTACCCATCTGATCAGCAGGCGTTACAGCTCCAGGCATTATGGCACAAGCGACCTGTTTCTTTGGGACAACCCTCATCCCTGAGGGATTCATGTCCCCTGTTACTCCGTGTTTAAGAGCCTCAGTGTTTATTTTACAACGTTACTACTTCAGGCAGCGAGCGGCCACGCAGACAGAGGAGCCTAGAAATGCTCCCACATCTGTTCTCCCGCCGTTGGTGCTGGCAAAGCAGGCGGGACGAGAGGACAGGCAGTCTGCCCAGTGTCACGCCGTGCCACAGGAGCTTCCCGATCGCCGAGAGGAAAGGCGAGCAGCCTCCAAAAGCCCCGGGGCAGCCGCCCCCTCCTTTCCCTGGGCTCCCGCCCGCCGGGCTGAGCCCCGGGCTCGCCCCGAGCCGAGCTGCGGCCAAGGGGCTGCGGAGGCAGCCGGACCGCCCCGGCTCTCGGGGGGACGGGGACTGGAGCGGAGCCCGTGGGACAGGGGCGGCCCGCGCGGGGCAGGGACCCCGCAGCCCCCCGGCTTGCGAGCCCCGGAGGCACCTACCGGGAGGATTCCCCGCTGAAGCTGCCCCCGTCCAGCAGCCGCACCTTGCAGAAGAGGATGCCGTTGACGAAGGGCACGGAGGAAAGCTCGTCCAGCTCCAGCTCCACGCGGAACTTGAACTTCTTCTTTTTCATCATGATGAAGGCCATGGGCCAGAGGCCGCCCGCGGGCCGCCCCCACGGCAGCTCCGCTCCGCGCCGGCCGCCCCGCTCCGCTACCATGCCCGGGGCGAGGGCGGCACCCGGGCCGGGCCGGAGCTCCGGCCGTTCCCAGCTCAGCTCCGCCGGCCGCGGCGCTCCCGGACAGCGCTTACATGGCAGCCGGCGCCTCCCTTTCAAACCCGCCCGCCTCCGCTCCGCCCGCCGCCGCCAGCGCCCGCCGGACCCATTGGCGAGCGCGGCCGCCAAAGGCTCGAACGCGGGCGTGTGGTTTCCCGAAGAAGCTGGCCCGGCCCAGGGAAAGGCTTTTAATAGCGGAGGTGTCCGGATCAGTGACGTGGCCGTGGCCCCAACGCCCGGCGAGCGGGGCTGCTCCCGCCCTCCTCGGCAGCTCTCCTGCCTCCGGAGACCCCGCTGGGGTGGTGGGCGCGTCCCGCCGGCGGAAACCTCCTGTGCCGCTCATTTCAGAGCACTAACAAAACAAAGCATCATGTAGACCTTGGACTTTCAACTCTGAATTTAGGTACCTTCTACTGCAGTTCAAACCTTCTCGGGATCTTGTACAGCCGTTCAACATGTAATTTACAAATAACGCCGCTTCTGACACGAGCAACAAATGCTCATAGTCCTGTAGAAAAGGAGGGTGTTTACATTTAAGAACAGTTGTCTGGCATAGGCGATTACAGCAGTACACATGGGACGCTCTTGTTTAATGTACAGTCAACACCAGCATACACTCTCTAGAGAACAGCTTTGTCTCAAAAACCCATTCCAGAGGATTTAAGCATAAAGCAAGCTCCGAACACCCTCCATCAGCAGATCAGTTTCCTCTTTACAGTGTTGCGTAAGAAAACTAAGGCACAACGGCCTTCCCGCAAGTAAGCATTTGTTCACATCATAAGAAAAAGAATCTGTGAGATTATGCACGGAGTATGATGCTGAGCCCCTGAAATCTTGCAGCTGGTGAAAGCAGGCTGCCTGTCATTCAGTATAAATACATAGATATATATTTTATCCCTGATGAATAGAGGTATCACAAACGATGTGTGGCTAAGTATACCAAAATGTCCACAACTGTCCTGTAGAAAAATGCTGGGGGATAAAAAGGTGTCTGGAAAGAAATGCTCTTGGGCTTTTTGTCCTACAACATGCAGAAAAAGAATTTATATACAGTTTTCTAGTAAGAAGAGCTACATGGGTAGTTCTGACTCCATTGTCAGTTTCACATTCCTAATGAAGAATTCCCTACAAAACTCCTAAAGTCAAGTAATAACTCTGAAAGAAGTCTTTTAATTAGAGTAGAATTAATAAGAAGACATCTTAGAGAGGAGATCTAGGCATTTGGCCTTGACCTAGGACTTCCCCCTTGAGAACATTTCTTTAGTCTGCCCTAAAGTAATCCTGAAAAATCTTTTCTCCTTAACAGACCATAAGAGCCTACAATATATCATACAAGGCAACTCCCTGAGTACTGCACTCATCAGCTCTCTGTTCAAGGAGATGGAAAGTGAAAAGCTTTCAGCACCTAAAGGGACTAAGTATTTAGCTGATATCAAATCATACTAAGATCCTTCTTTTTTTAAAGGCTAAAGAACAACTCCAGAGTTTTGTTAAAAACACAGGGTTCTGGCTGAGAAAAGCAATTACCCTATTTAACTAGAAGGTCCAGCATGTTAAAATGTAGGAAGAAAAATAGGGTTACAGGCCAGACAAATTATCTGTTGAAGTTCAATACAGTTCATCCAGTTATTGAACAATCCCTTAAAGAAAATCTGAATTAATTCACTCCCAGTCAGAGAAGAAATAAATCAGCAACCTTCATAAATTATTATAGCCTACATGCTCTGAATAGCATCCCCTGCAAGCGTCTCCTCTATATAACTGAATGCCTCAGGAAGCTGTTAATGTGCTGACCTGCAAAAACCTTAACAAGCCTCACCTGAGTCCTCATCCACACCCTGCTCAAGGGACCCATTTAAGCTCAGCTCTGAGCCATGAGTCCTTATTTAAACCTTTATCTGTCTGCTGGGTGGTGGTTGTGTTGTCTGTACCTCGTTGTGGACCCTGACCTGCCTGCTGGCTTCCTAACTCATCTCAGAACTGTCTCTTTTTATCGTAGGTGTGCCTGAATGTGGTTGCTGTTGCTAGACTGGACCCTGAGGTGTGTTCCCAGCCTCAGGCCTGCCTTACTGCAGTAGATGCCTCCTCTCCCTGCTTAGAGGACCAGGGGGTGGGCTCTGGTTGGGGAGGCCCTGCCTTGCTGTCTGGGTTCTTGCACTCATCCTCCCGCTCTTGAGGAGAGAACTGGCCCTTGCTGTGCCCTGCCAGCCTGTGGTGCTGACTGCTAAAATAAAGGCAAGGGTAGGTGCCAAATGGTTTTAGGAGTTCTGAGTCAAAGGCAATCCTTATCTGAAAAAGCCTAATTCTATTCTGGGGCTATATTTACATTCTGAACTGGTGTCTAGAAAAAACCTTTGTATTGAGTATAGCCTTACTGTCCAAAAGAGTCAAAGTCAAAAGTGTCAGAGTATAGATTTTTAAATATATTTAGAGTATTTAATCAAAAGGTTCTCAGAATAGCAGAGGAGTTTTTCAAAAAAGGATGAACACTGTGGGTAATGTACTAATTCTGAGTTGTCATTGATAAAAAGCTTCTGTCAGATTAAAGCACTGGAGTTCTATTTTAGGAGAAATTCCTAAATCTTTAAGGAAGTTGGATATTATAGGTATAAAACTCAGTGATTCAAGAAAAATCAGTGGTTTACAAAATGCCACAGTTACTCCAGAATTAAAAAAAAAAAATTCAAAAGCTGTTTGCTCTCCTGAAGAACATAAGATTTCAGTTACAAAACTGTAGGGTTAAATAGGGAATAGCCTTTGTGAACAGGTGAAGCTCAGCTCTCTGGGATTTTTAAATCCTGCAGAGCATCAATGTCTCTGTCATTGCTGGAGGTGGTACTAATGCCATCTTGTGTTCATCCCCTTGGCCTGTATGTTTTCTGCAGCACCATTTTTCTGCTGGTGACTGTATTTCTGACCTGTAGCTCTTTTTCCCAAGAGTAGTGGCATCAGGAAAGCACTGAAATGCTTTCTAGGTTTGATTTTAGATGGATCACTGCTCTGGCTCTGACATAAGGTCTGGGCTACAACCTGTACTCAGATCAGTGCTTTCAGCAGCAGTCCATTGTAAGCACTCTGTCTTGGCCATGGAAGAGATTAATTTGGATGTCTGAAGTGAAATTAAACCAAAAAGTGACATCCATTGGAACTAAATGCAATGTGTGTAGGTAAAGTCTATAATCATGACGCTTCTCTTGCTGCTCTAAGAAATGTGTGATGAAGTCTCAGTCCTCCAAGTGTGTTTGTACATGTTTACTACAGACCCACAGAGCAGTCTCTCCAATTAGCCTCTGAAGGATTGCTGCCTTAAGGTGGCCTGGCTATTTAAAGCTGTGCTGTAAACAAAGCTCAGGTAACAGCCCCAATCGTGAGAGGTCTCTGCTCTCCAAAATGGTGATGCGTCACAGAAAAAGTCAGAACCCAGCTGAACCTCCACTGATGGTTTTAAATCATGATTTCTTAATTGGTAAATTATATTTAGGTTAATTACAGAACCAATCTTTGAGTTAAGACATAATTTTTTCATGCTAAACCAGTCCAATGCTGTGTGCTAGATAATGGAAAAATATGAAAATAATAAAATAATCTGAATTTGCTATAGCTTGTTACTCTGCGATAGTAAGATTCCAAAATATGCTTTTTTTGAAGAATTATTTTATAATAGTAGTTTAAAACTGAGCTAATTATATCTGTATAATGAAGCAAGTATTCATTTCACCCTAAACAAATTTAAAACACTGAACTTTGTCTTTACCTTCTAAATATTTATTGCCTCTGTGTTTTTTAATTATATCTCCCATGTGTGACCTGAAGGCTGCTCTATCAGGTGACATAAAACTTCTGGATGACCATTTTTTTAACTATGTAGCAGAACTGGATTTGATCTCATCATTTAAAAATTACTTCCCTGCAGTCCTTGGAGATAAGCCAGAAATTACTTCTGGCTCATGCAGTATAAGATTTTAAAAATTTTAAGATTATTATGAAGAGTTTCCTTACAGAAAAAGAGCTACAGTATATAGAGCAGACACCAAATGATGCAATTCAGCTGACTTACCTTTTAGTCTATTAAAAAAATATATCAAGTCTGCTTCTAGTCTCTGAGGTTTTGTGATATTTATAGCACTTCATCTAAGTGAATAGTATTGATGTAATTTAAATATTTATTGCACATGTATGGATATAATACTAATTAAAAGCTTTTGTTCTAGAAAGTTAAATGTATATATTTTTATGATGCTTTCGATGGTCTGATACTAATCAGTGTTAAGATAAAAAAGCCTTATAGCACTAAAAACAATATAAATGTTACAGAATTTTAAAGAAAGCATTTAAAATAAGGTATCTTGGGCAAAGATATTTCTTGACTTCAATGTCCTTTGCAGCTCTATAGTTCCTTCAAGCAAGGTAAAAATCAGGAGTGCAAAATGATGATCTATTCAAGACTCCTTTTTAACAATAAGGACTCTGTAAATGATACAGCTCCAAAACCTGCCACAGAAGACCATTTGTAAAAGAAATTATAGTTATGGTAGTGCCTGCTTCCAAGTAATTGGCAAGACTCATTTTCTGGTTGATGTAAATGAGGCAAATCTGGATTTGTGATCACTGTCTCAGATGTTACTGCAGGAGGTTAATTAGACCTAACTAGTGTCTGTATCTTTCAAAGAGCAATGGCTTTCTCAAATGTGTACCTGATAGTTTATCTATCAACATGTGCAAAATACCTGAGACTCTCACCTATTTGTCTTATTGCTCTCAGCCAGTCATGCTAAAGTCAAAGCATTTAAACCTTCTGCACAGCTCTGTGCTACTTACTCCATTTTCGGGGAGACCAGTGCAAATATGAAAAATTCATTTCACTGTTGCGTCACATCATGGATAAACAGTTGGGCCAATGATATACAGCTGGTACTTCCAACTTCTGCTGTGTATGCAGAATCTATTTGCACATGGGCATTGTCTAACCATCAAGCTCTGTTATCTTGCCTTTTCTCTGTGGCCTCCTCTTTGTGTAGGAATACAGAACTCCTGACAGTACAACATGTTCTATATAAATTATAACTATGCAGGATGCACGTATGAAAGCCAAGCCTGCCAGAAGTAGCTTTTTTTCTTGTTGCTTCAGGAAGAACAAATACATTTCTTCCTTGATTACCTTGAACTTTGGACTATTGACACTAACTTTTCAGATGTGTTAAGAGGTAGAGTTTTTAGAAAAAATTGTCAGTATTTCATTGTGGTTCTCATTTTGATCTTTTATTTATACTACTTTGTACATTAGTCAATCATTCCCAATCAAACTCTACTTTCAATCCACACTGCTGATTAATTATAGTAGATGCTCAATCAGTCCACAAATTTCTATGTATTGCCACTTAAAGTAACAATTATATTTAATTGATTTTAAAAAAGTATGTATATATAGTCTATACACTCTGAAGTTGTTACCAAGGTAGCATGTCTATTATTATGCTGCTGGGAAAGATATTGGCACTCAGTGCCTGCAGTTTCTGGTGAGTGCTTGCATATGGCTTCATTGATCATGTGGAAACGATGAGCTGATGTTGAACCCATAAATGACATTAGCACACACTGTACGGTAAAACTGCCAGAGGCCAGCTGAAGTGTAATGCCTCAGGTATTTGGTGTTAATTTTTGAGTGGTTCTAGTTCATGTATGGTCTTAATGTACAAGTACAGTATTTAGTATGATACCATATAAGAAAATACGTGTAACTTATCAAGACCTTAGACCATGACAATGCTAGATATTAGGAACCTACTGACAGGCAGTGGGAGCTTAGAGTAGCACTGTTTTAATCCCATGTATGTCATATATCTATGTATTATATTAAATAATGAGTAGAGATATTAGTTGCATGTTCTGAGTAGTGATAAAAGAGAATGTTGCACTCCTGTACTTCATTAGATAAAGATGTAAGGATGATGGTATGAGGAGAAAAATGGAATCAAAGGCTGCACTACTTAGGAGTATTACATCCCTGGGATGCAGTGACCCTCAGCAGTATTCGCATTCCTTATTCCAGATAGGGGTGAAATATGTTCAGGCTCTGCCTATTCCAATATACAACATTAGCTGTGCTAACAAAGTAACATTTGTATTTGGACTGCTTTGTTTTGCAAAGCAAAACTTGACTCTTGTCAAGTTTCCAGATGTGGGGAACCACCTGGTGTGCTCAAGTACGGGGCTGCCATTCAGAGAGGCTGGAGGAAAGGGTGACAGGGACCTTATGAAATTCAACAAGGACAAACATGAAATACTGCATATAGGAAGGAATAGTCCCTTGCAACTATACAGACTGAGGAACAGCTCTGCTGAGAAGGACCTGGGGGTCTTGGCAGAGAGCAAGCTGAGCATGGGCCAGCAGCACCCTGGGCTGTATTAACAGGAGGATGGTGAGGAGATGGAGATTATCCCCTTCTACTCTGCACAAGCTAGACTGTATTTAGACACTCTAGTCCAGTTCTGGGATAGGAAGTCATGGATAAAGCAGAGAATTCAGCAGATGGCCACCATGATACCTGAGGGCCGGAGCACTTGCTCTGTGAGGTGGGATTGAGGAAACTGAACTTGCCCAACCAGGAAAAAATAAGGCTGTGGGGAGGGACTTAAAGAAGGCCTCCACGTTCCTAGTACCTACAGAGTTTACAATGAAAAAATGATCAGGATCCTTGTAGTGGGGTACGGTGGGATGATAAAAGACAGCAAGCACAAACTAAAATGAGAACAACTCAGAGTGGATCAGAAGGGAAAATATTCTTCCCTGTGAGGACAGTCAGGCTATAGGCCAGGCTGCCTGGAGAGATTGTCCAGTTTCCATCCTTGGAGGTCTTTAAGGTTGAAATAAACCTGAGTAACCTGGCCTGAGTTCATGGGAGAGCTTTCTTTGAGCAGGAGATCCCTTCCCACCACACTCTGTGATTCAATGAACCTATAACACAACCTGGCAGTCTTTACATACGCAAGTCATAGGAGCGTGTAGCCCTTTTTCAAACACTAGTCCATGGTCAGACAATGTAGCACATGAGCTTTATTAATTACTCTGTGAGCAAGACTGCTAAGTTTCTGCTGTAAGGCTGAAATGGGCTTTCCATGATTATGTATTGGCTAAATATGCACCATAAAAGCAAGACTCAATTCAGTGGCAGCTGAAATTACTTTTCACTACAACTCTCTCATGGAGAGCTTGCTTGCTGACATTTTCTATCCATTTGCTATTATACCAGCTGTATCCTTTTCCATTTACTCCACTGATTTATTTATGAAGCCATTATGAAGCAAAAAACCCTAGATGTCTCCTCTTCTAGCCTTTGTTCTGTTAGGCCAAGCAAGCCAAGCTCTTAGGCTGGGAAGGCTCTTCATACACCTTCAACCCAGTCCTCCACCGCTGAGGACTAGAATGAGCCCAAGTGTCCAAATTCTGTCTTCTGCACCGTTGTTAGTGTTTCTCTACTTGTACTGGAAACCCTGAGCTGGATACAACCGCGTAAATGCGGGCGGGAGCGCCGAGCACAAGGAGCAGCGGTCTCCCCTCCCCATCCCACGTTCCCCGCCCCAGCGCCGCGGGGTGGAGGAAGAGGCGGGCGGGGAGTGCCGGGGCTCCCTCCCTCTGTCGCTCCCCCGCCCCCGGGCGGGCCCGGCCGGCCTCTCCCTCCCTCCCCGGGCAGCTGCGGGAGCAGCAGCGCGGCTGGTGTCTCTTCCGCGCCCACCCAGCGGGAGCCGAGGGCTCGTGTCCGCCCGTCTGTCTGCGTCTCACGGCCCCGACATGTTCCAGCTCCTGCGAGGCTTCGTTCTGCCGGCGGCCGCCTGCGACGGGAACAGGGATGGCGACTCCCGGTACGCCAACCTCTTCAGGAAACTGGACCTCAACGAGGACGGGAGGGTGGACATCGCCGAGCTCCAGACGGGCCTCCGGGCCATGGGCATCCCGCTGGGGAAGGAGGCTGAGGAGGTAAGCGCGGGCCGCAGCCGCTGCCGAGGGATCTGTCGCGGCTCCAGGGGCTGCGGGGAGGGTGAGAAGCCCCGGCCCGGCCGCCCCCCCTGCCCAGCCCGAGGGACGGGCGCGGCCGGGCCGGGGCTGCCGCTGCTGCCGCCGCATGCGGGGGCTCGGGGCCGCTCCTGGATGGACGCGGCCTCGGGCCTGCCTTTTTCCTTCCCCGGAACGCCGTTCCAGCGCCGCGGGCCGTGTTGTACAGGCACGCCTCGGGTTGTAGGCGAAGGGTCCCGAGCGCGTACGGCTGTAGGCGCTTCCACTGCCAAGTGGGTTTACTCATCATGTGTGGACTTTTGACATCCTCTGACTCCTTGCTGGGTGGTACTTGATAGCACATTCCTCTTCCAGCACGATAAATGATAGTAATTTACAGTTTTTATCTGTCACTCCACCCATGCATTATCTAGATCAGAGTAAATTAAGGTTTGTTGGGGCAGCACGTAAGTAAATCTGTATAACCGTAGGTTGCGATTTCAGAACTAGCTATTTAAGCTAGCTCTCCTTAGACACATAGACATGGAAATGATTCTTGGTATGGACTACATCAGATACCGAGGCCCTTGTATTAAAAAAGGCACACTTGTAAGAGTGGCTATCAAACCACAAAAGAGACAGTGCACTTCTTCGTGGTGAGGCTTCTGCAGCGATCAGTTCAACTGTTACATTGCTTTGTCCCTTCTATCAATATTTTGACCTCAGAATCAGTAAAACTTAAGTCATCAAGCATTCCAGTGCGATACTGACTTATACTAGCAGATCCGATCTGTTACCTGGAAGAGAACCTTCTCTTTCCTAATTACTTTCAGTAGTCCCCAGGGATCAGCATATAAAGTCATTTAATGTGCAATTCTGAAGGTGTACGTGTTTGTGTGGTAAGGCAAGTCTGCACTGACAAGGCATACATGGGTTCAGTTAGGCTGAATAGACACAGGTGAGATCTGTGGGGGAGCTGTTGCTGTAGCAATTGTTTGTTTCAGTATAAAGAATGGTTCGAGGGCATTCCACTGCCGTGCTTGTAGTAGCTGTTGCACGCTTTCTGAAAGAGCTGCAGGAAAAGGAACTTAAATTTTGACTCTAGTGTTGAGGGGTCAATAATTCAGTGACCTTATGCTAATTGTGGGATACTCTGCCAATTTTTCCCCTATGGTCTCATTATTTGGTCTTTATTTTACCACTTTCCGGTATTTAGTTTTCTGTCTCCTGTCCTTAAGGGAAAAGTATCCAAGAATCCTCTTGAGTTGAATGGTGTTTATATGAGAGTATAAATGAGAGCACACTTTCGCTTCAATATTGCTGCTGGTCAAAATCATCTTTACAACAGGCACGTTTTGTGTTCTTAGGTGTTGGTATATAAAGGAGGGACAGTTTGGCCTGTTTGGTTTTCCACAAAAGTTGTCAGTATTAAGAGCATGACAGTTATGAATTTCAGTCACAGATTATACACACATTGTTGTAAACCTGTTGCACCAGTTTGACTATAACAGTTTGGGGTTTTTACTTACATTGAACAATGGGGAAACAGATGACCAGCTAATTTTCTGGTGTTTAACAAAGGTGGTCTTCCAACATAATTCAGTGAAAGCCCTGAGTCACAAGTGGTGTGCTGCTGAAATTTTGAGCAACTTAGAATTGAAGTTCCAAGTTCCTTCTCAAGATCAGTGATCTTCATTAATAGTGCACATCTGAATAACTGTTAAATTATTCTCAGTTGCTTCAGGATAAACTGAAAGTGAAACCCATGAAATAGATAGAGATGATCTAGACATACCTGGATGTAACAGAGCAGGAAGTGCTGCCTCAGTTTAAGAAATATAGAGTAAACAAAGCAAGCCATGAGTCATGTGCATTTGGGAGGGGTGGAAGAACTGTTGGAGTGCACTGGAACTTCTGTATGCTCACTGTTTTAAACTCAGTGGTGGGCACAATTTGAACTAGAAACTAGACTAGTTATATGTAACTGTTAATAACTAGACTTCTTGTAATAAGAGAGCCTCAGTAAGACTAGCCTCCAGCATCTTTGCGGCCTTCTACTGCCTGCTAATCTACTTCCTGTACTTTCTTGCAACTCAAAACTGCCTTCTCCCACTTCACTTCGAGCTTTAAAGTGATATTGAATTCAGTCTTTTTAGTACTTGGTAAAAAGGTATTTTATTAAACAAGTTAGATATTGAATCATCGTATTTGTGTTTGGAGAGGCAGAAGTAGCCTTATAATTACTAATAACTAATGAGTAAGGAATTGAGACATGGAAGTATGACACAACATGGCAGAGTGTCAGCTATTGAACTGCTCAGCCCTGCCAGCATAGTGGCACCATGGCATGGGCAGACCGTGGGATATCCTAGAGCAGAATAGGCTTCAGTACGTCATGGCTGGGTCAGTCTTAAGCCTTGTGCTGTCATTATGTTCTAGATGCTGGCCCGTGTTAGGTTTCCAAAAATCTCTTGCAGGACTGGCTTCCAACCCATGGGGTGAAATTGAAATCCATGTACCTGGAAGTGTTGGTCATCATTCTTCTGGGAGGCACTGGTAAAGGGACCATGGAAGCATTACTGGTTTCACTGCCAAGTCAATTGGTTGATCCCAAGTTGTCATCTTCACTGTAGAAATTATTGTTTGTGCTACTGGTACTACTTTGCTCTTTTGTCTTTCAGTGTAATTCCTCTCTAGAAGGAATATGCATGTTTTATAGGATCCAAGCCCACTATCCATTTGAGTAATAGACTACCAGTATTTTCTTTCAGCCTTCCTCAGTTATCTTGACAGTTTTGTTAATGATGAGACACTCTTTTAGGTGAAGTAACGTTGTAGATACAAGAACTGATGTGAACCCATGTGGTAAGCTTTGGAGGTAGGTTGCATGTCCCTCTAAGGAAGAATCATTTTTTCCCCATAGCAAGACATCATAGCATGACATGACAGAAGCTCCTGACTTTATGTTCGACTTGACCTGCCTTCTGTCAGTGTCTGACAGATAAAAGTAAACCATTGGAAAATCTGGAATGTATGCTGCTTGGAAGCTGCCAGGATGACACCTGGTTTATACTGTAGTATATTACCTGCCAGGAATGGTTAACTTTGCAAAACGTTGCAAAAGATTCCTGACGTAATATGTGAACACCTACGAAAAAGGAATTCAGTGTGGTGACAGTATCAGATGTTGCTTTAGAAGCAATATTAACAGCTATTGTACGGTGGCTTTGATTAGCAGAGACACAAAATAGATGCTGGGATCAGATCTCATATGATCTCATCCTATGTCTTCAGAATGCTGTGTCTCATAGGCGAGAGTACCATAAATGGTGTGAGTAGTTATATCAAGTACTATTTTTGTTCATCCTTTCCTTCTGTTGCAATCAGTCCTTACAGTAAATCTGTAGGAGGTGAACCCTGTATTTCAAGCTTCAGTTTGGAACAGCCAAGCATTCAAATTCAGGTACTATTTATGCATTGAGTCCTGGAGCTAGGAGTAGGCAGATGTTACTGAAATGAATAACTACATTCTGGAAACAGTATAATGATCTTATTTGGACTGACTCCGTAGCGTTTTGACATAAGTCTTTGGCTACATTAAGGCTCCTTTAGATAAAGAACAGTGTGATGAGACACCTCTGTGTGGTGGAGACAGGGCCTAATGAGACTAATTTCTCAACAATCAGAATATGGTCTGTTTAGAGCAATCAACTGTGCTTATGAAAATTTTAGCCCAATCAAGTCTAAAAATACTCAAACGCTTGAAATATGTTTCTGCATTTAAACTATAGGAAATTCAGAATTCTGTGAAGGGAGGCAGGCCCCTGTGCTGTGTTCCACTGCTGTGTCTCAGCAGAAGGGGATGGGTGAGAACAGGGCCAGGTGTGTATTCTTTCCTTCTGTGCTTTTCTCTGGCCTCTAAAAACTACAGCTAGATAGTGCTTCAGAGCTTGAACTTATCTTAGCAGTTCTTAGTCCAGAAAGCACACACTTGTTTAGTGACTGAGCTAAATATGTCCTTGAATAATTCTGCACTACTTTATTAAGATGTTTGCTCTTTTCCTAATTTTGGTAACTTCCCATACATGGCAAAATTAGAAGGCTAGGAGACCCAGTTAACTGAAGTGTTTTTGTTATTTTGTAGCTTGGCTAGAAAATTAGAAAAAACACTGATTACTTTGGCAACTTCAAAGAAGATACCTGGGCATCTTCTGTCACACTGTATCTACTCTTAGATATTATCATATGTGATATGAAGATTTACAGTCTTAGAAGCTTCAGCATTTCCTTGTCTGTGTGTCATTCTTTATGTGAATTGAAGCTAATAGTCGGCTAAAAAACTGGTGCTATAGAATGAGAGTAGTCTGGTATCTTCAGTTTTTACCAAAACGTGATTCTACAGTCACGTCATGTGACTGTAGAAAAATTCCCTTTTCAGGTCATAATAGTTGTGATGATTATGTCTGGTTATGGGGACTTAATTGTGAAATACCTTAAATATCTTCAGTAATATTCAATTGTAAGCAAACATTATTTCATTGTTTCATTATTTTATATATATATATATATATATTTATATAAAAAATACAGTCATTGTTTCATTTCCATGTGTACAGCTTCAGAAGCTTTTAACTGATATGTGCTATAGTCTCCTAGTGTCCATATGAAAGAGCAAGATGAATCTTAAGTTTGTTTTAGCAACTTAAACATCCAAGGAGATAAAATGAACTGTTTTTGCATACTAACTTGATAGGTTTTTGTCTGAAAAGTGACAAAGTGAGTGATTCATTCTTCCTCCTGCTGCTGCAAAGTGCAATGCCAAGAATTGCCAAATATGGGAAGCCTCACCTCTGAGACATCTCTTAACCATATGCTGAAGTGCTCTGCTAAACCCTTGTCTTGAGACACCATTGTGTCCCAGAAAAACAAACAAGGTAAACTGATAAATCTTTTTAGATGACTAAGGTGGGGATGCCTTTTTAGCAGAGTAGTCTTATTTAATGGGAAAAGTCTGTCTACCCAGTATGTTCAAAGTCAAAAATACCAGTGTAACTGGCAAGGAATGCTGAATGAAAATTCAAGGGATAGTTTGCATCTTCCATGTATGCTGTTTCAGATTCTTGAAATTTAATTCATAGCTATGAGTTGAGAGAGTTTATCCAGGTCCTGAGGGAGCAGCTTCTGCAAAGCATGTGGGGAGAGCATACTCATGACTTGCATCTTGTCCTTTTTAGTCCTGTTTTCTAGACATTCTGTTACCTGAAATGGACCAGTGAGAAGACCTCTGCCAGTGCTGTCCTGTAGCAGGAAGAGTGGTAATTAGGACAGAGAACAGGAAAGGGAAGCTCTGCAGCTGATAGCAACAGCTGCTACTGTCAAGGGTGCAAATCTGCTGTACTGGAGTGGGGGGCTCTTTATGTCTGTCTGTGGCAGGTTTAAAGGGCCTGCTTGGGTTTACATGTTGCTGGTATGCTTTGAGGGGCAAGTGAGTAAATATGTATGCAGAATTTGGACAAATTGGGAGGCCTTTGGAGGCACTTCAAATAACTGTTTTGCTCAAAATAGAGTGTTGTGTTGCATTTCTGGTGGTGGAGTGTCAGTCTAGTTTGTTAGTGTGTTATGTAGACTCACTGGGGTATAATGCTGAGTGAACACATCCTCAGGCCCTTTCCCTTTATGCTGGATTTATCTCCCAACTGATGTAGTTTGACAAGACTGACTTTAATAATCTTTACTACTGATTTTTGGGTCATCATAGTCTGCATAAATTTGTGTAGTCTTGGCAAATATAAATAGGAAAAGGACTATTGTTGGGTATGTGTCCAGTTAAGAGAGGAGAGCTGTCTATACTTCAGCTGTAACTGAGTTTGTTTTCCGATAATTTTACAGTTAAATAACTTAAAACTGTAGAATGCAGAGCTATGTGAATGGCTGGTGCTAAAAAAAAAAAAATAGAAGTGAAGAGGGAAAGAATTGAAAAAAGGGAAAAGAGGAGGAGGAGGGAGTATCATGATTGGTTTTATGTATAGTACCTCTGGTTTTAAAAGCAAATGTGAAACTTGTGAATGGCTAAAGACATGATGATATTCTTACTGTGGTGTTGGAGTTCTTTGTATGCAGTATTTGTAACTGTGCCCTTTGGAACGCCTGTTGCAGCTTGCAGAACAACTAATTGCTACTTGCATCAATTACGTATCTTGAAGTGCTGTTTTTTGCTTATGTCTTGTAGATAGCACGATAGGAAGTCAGTAACTTCTTGTTGAATCACTTCCTTTTAAATATTCTTTACATTATATTAATTAACTGACATAACAAGCTGATGAGTAGATGATTGGTAATCATTTGCACTCAGCAGCCCCACTTTTCACACGCAGTTGAGGTTTGTAAACAGAATGTGAAACTCTGAAGTTAAAAGTCTACATAAAAGCATTAAGATTTCTAGTGTCTTGCATTCTTTGTCTTTACATTGTAGCCACGAATGTGTTAAAGTTCACAACTTTGGCACAGAGTAATCTAATAATTCATCAGGACACTTACAGAGGGTCAGGATTTTTTGATGTGTATATAAAGCCTGTCCGTAACTCCTATTTTTTTTTTATCAGACCTGCTGACTTACATTTCCACACCAAATACAGAGGTCTTTTGGAGGAGTAGGAATTCAACACTGCAACATGATTTATATTATGGAGAAAATTTTTAAAAAATATCTTCGGTATTTCACTCTACTTGTGGCCTTTAACGTTGGTGTTGCCTGGTTGTGCAGGACTTTGAAAGCAGCTGTATTAAGAAAATATGCAGCAGAAAAAGAATAAAAGTAGCAGAATTATTAAAAAAAAAAGGGGTGGGGGAGAAAAAGGCGACAGTGTCATGACCAAATAGGTCAGCATAGGAGCATTTTAGTCAGTATGTTTGAAGGCCCCTAGCATTAAAAAGAAAAATGATAGAATCATAGCACTGTTTGGATTGGAAGTGACTTTTAAAGGGCCATGTAGTCCAATCCCCCTGCAATAAACAGGGACATCTTCAACTAGATCAGATTGCTCTGAGCCCCATCCAGCCTGACCTTGAATGTTTCTAGAGGTGGAGCACCTACCACCTTTCTGGGCAACCTCCTCCAGTGTTTTACCATCCTCATTGTAAAAAACTTATTTCTTATAAGCAATCAAAATCAACACTCATTTGGCTTAAAACCATTACCCCTTTCCTATTGCTACAGGCCTCATAGGAGAAATGCTCCAGCTCTCTGATCATCTTTGTGGCCTCCTCTGGACCTGTTCCAACAGGTCTATGTCTTTGCTGTGCTGAGGATCCCAGAGCTGGACACAGCACTCCAGGGGTCTCACAAGGGCAGAGTAGAGGGACGGAATCACCTCCCTTGAGCTGTCGGTCACTCTTCTTTTGATACAGCCCAGAATGTGATTGGCTTTCTGGGCTGCAAGTGCACATTGCTGGCTCATGTCATCATCTAAACTGTCTTCCTATATCTAGTAATTAGCAATTCTTTACGTGGTCACCATTTCACTTTATCTAGTGAATTATCCTTATTGCTTGGGGTTACAGTTTTTAGACAATGAGAAAAGAAATAGTATGCCTTGAAAAATAAACATTTTTCTCTTGATTCTGGGCCTTTTTAAAGGTGAGGTGATCTCACAGTAAGTCTGTAACAAGAAATGGCAGGTTTTATGAGGCAGGCATGCTGAACATTGTTTCCCAGGACTTCCAAGTGAGTATTGGCATCTAGTTTGGTTCCTGCTCTATTGTTGTAAGCATACCTATTTTAAATGCATCCAGTTCTCCTTCATCAGAGAAGTTGGTGAACCAGGCAGTGGCAGAGTGACAAGTGGCTGTAATTATACAAAATCTGGTAGTATATTAAATGCAGAACAGCAAAGTTGGATTCATTGCTGAACTGAAGAGGAGGTGACTGAATGATGGAACAGTTTACATGTGGAGGCTGTAGAATCTCCATCCTTGGAGATGTTCAAGACTCAATTGAATGTGTTCCTATGCAACCTGATCTAATCAGATCTAATTATATTAGACATGCTTTGAGCTGGAGTTGTGCTCAGTGACCTCCAGAGGTTCCTTCCAGCCTAAATTATTTGATGCTGTGAATGGGCAGTTTGTACCTAGGACTTAGTGGGCCAGGCTCCCCACAGAATCAAGTATGTGTCTTCCTGCTGGCTATGCCCATGGAGTATATAACTCCCCAGGACGAAGTTTCTGCCCGACAGGTGGAAGACAAGCTTCTTCCAGTGTTCCTGTTTGTTCCACAAACCTGCGAATTACTGATTTTAATCTGAAACTTTAACATCCACATAATTAGTTCATTTCATAAACACCAAGAGGCTTTTATTTGTATGAACTTTTAGATCTGTACTGAGAGAAAAATCCGTGTGCCTGCTGAGGAAACTACACGTTTTTGTTCCCTGTCACTTCTGTTCTGCTGCACTGAGAGGGGCTGACACTGGCTTGAAGTCTGAAAAATAACTGCCAAAACAAAAGTAGGGAATGGAGAGTATGTTTGTGCTTACCCTTTTCTGGTTGTTGCAATATGAAATCTGCTTCTTTGGCAGATGAACTGAAAGGTGCCCCCCTTCACACATAGAAGTTGCCGGCTCTCTGAACTTCCTAGGAATTTCCGTTTTCTTTGGCTCATGTCATCCTCAGCAGTGGAGGTTTTGTAATTTATAATATAGTTCAAGTTTTGTCATATCTGTGAGGCAGAACAACACTTTCCTTGTTCTGCATTTCGATTTGCGTGGTTTGGATAGCAGTGGGGAACAGTAAGAGTTTGTGTTGACTAGAACTCGCTCCAAGTGAGTACAAGTGCCACGTAAATCACCTCAGTAGTGTGTGGGAGCCAAGCAGGACACTCGGACCCTGTGGCCTGAGGTGCCATGCATGGAGCAAAAGATGCGTTGAGATTGCAGTGTCTTTGAGGAGGGGGACTCTTTTGGGGCTAGAGTAATTTTTAATGGTGGGGTTTGGTTAGTTTTTAATTTGCTTGGAGTTTTTTGAATGATTAATCTGTTAGCCTTTCTTAATTTCTTGTTAGAAGGTCATGGTCAGGAGTGTATCCATAAACTTCCATAAATGTAAGTTAATTTTTTTTGTAATGGGAAATTCTGAATAGCTCCAACTATATTGACAAGGGCATGAAACTGAATTGATGACTATATCTTTGTTGACAGGTTATTAATAGAAATTACAATCAAGCTGGACTGATGACTATACTAAGAACACTGTTTTTCAAAGCTGATACCAAACCCCTTTGTCTAAATATGTGGTATCTTGAGTTGATTTTTTTGGTGCAATTTGCTGTATTATGGGAAGTAAATAATTTGCTTGTTTCACTGTGGTGTACCACATAATTTTCCTCCATTTTGTTGAGAAATCTTTGATAATCTTATCAATTTTGATTTTATGAGATGAAATGTTAAAGTACATTACTTTTTATGGAGGGATAGGGAAGATGAATAAGACCACATAAATGCACTCAGATGCCTTAAATTCTTTTTCAGACACCTTCAACCAATACACCAGTTTTCAACTTCCTTTGTGTTTAGTTTCTGTAGGCTAGAACTTGTTGGACTTTGGTCTTTTGAGGACTTCTGCTAATTAAAGTGGAGTAAACAGAATGATTAAAAGCAGATTTTGCAGATTAGAACAGCCGTGCAAATCTTGTTGAGAGTTACTTTCCTCCGAAACTCGAGTTGTGCATGGCAGTCTGCCAGATAGAAGGGACTTGGAAGCCTGAGCTCTGTTTCACATTTGTTTCCTGGCTATTGTGTGCCATGTATTGAACTCAGTTGATTTTTACATGTAAATGTTTCTGTCTGCAGGGCAGTTAGTAGGAAGCATGTGCAAAAAAGGAAGATAAGTGTGTCTGTACTTGGTACAAGTTTGTTTAAGATTGTAGTCAGGGCAGTTGGAAGCAGAAAGCCCTGGTCTCAAACACTGAGGGATGGAAGTGCTAGTTGGGCAAGATCTTTGTATTTTTTTTTTTTTTAGTCAGCAGTTAAATTGTTAAATATTGTTTGTATTTTTATCTTTATAATTTATAATTAATAGACCCCTGGATTAAGAGGATAGTCAAGATTATGTTTGTCTAATTTGACTGACATATTGACAAATTGCATGTATAGGAAGCTCACAGGCTTAAACTTGTCCCTTTTGTGATTTTTGTCCCATCCCTCACTTCTTTCTCCACAAATTATTTGACACCTGTAGGTATAACTTGCCAGTGCTGGTAAGAACCCTTAAAATTTCTACATAGGAAGGTTATGTAAATAATAATGCTTTCTCAAATATATATTTACTGCTGAGTGTTTTCTCTCTTTATGAAAATATGAGTACATTAAATTCAGAAACCAAATGGTGCTTTGTGACCTGCTGTAATTTAGAAAAGTCAACTGTTGAATTTTCTCTCAACAGAAAATTTTTAAAGCTGGAGATATTAACCAGGATGGACAGCTGGATTTCGAAGAATTTATGCAGTACCTTAAAGAACATGAGAAGAAGATGAAACTGGCATTTAAGAGCCTGGACAAAAACAATGATGGTATGCCTTTATTTATTTTATTTGTTCAAATATCGTTTGAAGAAACTGTACTTTAAAAGCAATTCAACTTATATTCTTTGTCTGAAAAGGAAAAAAAAATTGTGAATATGGAACCTTTACTTCTTTTTCTTAATAGGATCATAATTATAGTTTACTACAGATTGTAATAATAAGTTAGTGTAGTCTTCTTTTCTTTCTATTATTTTCCGGGTCCATTGAACTGGGGCTCTTTGTTTCCCAGATGGAGAAACTATAAGGAAATTTCTAACTATTTCTATGTAGTAAAGATAAAACAGTTTCTAACTGAATGTTTGCATCCAATTTGGTTGCATGATTTTAATGTACTTGGCTTTGTTCAGTCCTTGTAGTAGGCAATCAAAATACATCATCTGTATTTAAATTGATTTTAAATTACCTTTGCTATTATGCAGGTGTTACAATAGAACCTAGTGAGCTCCAAGGTGCTAACTGTAGTAAGATCCATGTTTTAAATATGTATCATCTTTCTTTTAATGTTTCAAGGAAAAATTGAAGCATCAGAAGTTGTCCAGTCCCTCAAGATACTCGGTATAAACATTTCAGAAAAACAGGCAGAAAAGATCTTGCAAAGGTCAGGAATTATTATTTCTTGAAGGATTTTAAGCTTCTTTGTATTGTAAAGTATCATATTTTTATAACTCAGAGAACAGAATAAATGGGATTATAACTTTGAAAAGTGTTGGTACCTTCAGTGGTGCCTTTATGGGAATTCTCATGTATTCCGTCTACTCTTGGGTAATAATAAGTGGTCACTATTGGAGCATCTGGTTCTGGAGGAGAATGTTATTCGTTTCCCTGTAAATGTTGATATAATGAAGTGTTATATTGTGTTTTTAAAGGGAATATGCCAGCACTTGGATAGGAAAAGCATAGTATTGAAAGGCCATGGCAGATTCAGCCTTGAAGTCGCCACGTGGAACTGACAGTTAGTTGTCACTGATGTGATGAACAGAAAAAAAAGGGCAGGGGGAAGGCAAGAAAACACAACAAAACCCCATCCTTGCTACTGTTTCCTTATATAGTTCTGTTCAATTTCTTTTCAGTATTGATGCTGATGGGACAATGACAGTAGATTGGAATGAGTGGAGAGATCATTTTATGTTTAATCCAGCTACAGACATTGAGGAAATAATTCGATATTGGAAACATTCCACTGTAAGTTCAACTTTTCTTTTAACGTAGTACAGCTTATAGGTTCATCTCTGCTGTGTTACTTTGCAATACTGAGTATAACAGCTTCACACTTATTATATTTCAAGCATATCTATGTTTAGAATTGTTTGATTTTCCTTTTCACTTTGTGCTCTCCTATGTGCCAGCAGGATAGTGTCATGTGAGCTTCTTCTCTACAAAGCACTTGGTCTAAACTTTGCAAATAATTATCAGTAATTCTGAGGATGGAATCCTTTTCCTCCTTTGGAGATATTCCACAGAAAAATAATAACCACACTATTAAATATTTTTCTTCTCCACATGTTACAGTATATTTTTATGTTCTGTGCTTTTGATTTGTTGAAACAAATTATATAGACATTATATAGACTGTTTCTTATGCTGAAATTAGTATTTGCATTTATATGGTAATATCATAAAATCACTAGTGCCTTTAGTGATTTGCTGTGCACATGTTCTCGCACTCTTTTGTGCTACAGAATTTTAAAATGACAGAATATACAGCAATAGGATATCCACTCTGCAAATAAATTTTTAAAGTTATTATTGAATGGAGCTCTTGTCACCTCAGTGACTGACTTTTAAGAACAATAAGTAAGTAAACCAATAGTAGTCCTGTTTGCTAAATATCCTTCCTGTATATTGTTGGACTAAATAAAGTTAGGTAAAGACAGATTGCTTTGAATATAGTAAGACCATTTGTATCTCCAGGGATAAGTCAGCATTTCCATAATAAAAAACAGTTTGTGAGATCTGAGAGCTTTGAATGTTTCACACTGTACAATCTCAATTCAGGAATGCTTGCCAAAAGAGAGTTAGCTCCCTGTTAGCTCAGGAAAGCACTTGAAGCCTGCTATGAGATCAAATAGCCTTGGTCCCAGCTTACTGTGTGTAAAAAAATCTTTGCTTTAATAAAATGCTGCTTTTTACTATTATTAAACATAAGATCTATATTTTTCTTTTTATTTATGGAATGTCATTAGTTACCCCCAAGAAACAACTCTGGGAGCCTCTTAGTGTTCTTAGTGTTGCAGTCAGCTGATGACCCAGTTATCACAGCAAGCAAAATCCAGCTACATGGCAACACAGCTGCTGTTTCAGATAAGAGCAGATGTGAGACCTCCCAGCCTGGCTGGCGTTGACAGCTCTTTCAATTCTGTTTTTATTGTAAAATTTTAATGCTGTCAGGCTCTTCCAGGCAGATAACTGCATTGGCATAGACTTATTATGAGTTGGTAGCTGTGGCCTGTCTGTTGTAAAGGCCCTCAATTTATCTTTTTTTTTCTTAGTTGCATTTAGGTCTCAGTAGACACAAGGTTTAAACCCTGGTAGATGTGCATAATATCTCTAAGAACATTGAATTTATATTTTGAGAGTTCTGATTGATCTTTTGATGTTTCCATGTAGTTGAGCAACTGATGACACCTTACGTGGAAACCGTGAATGTCAGAAAGATGAAAGGATTTTCCAATTGATCTCTTCTGTGTTCAGTATCCAGAATAGTTGGTGCTTATCCTGTTTATCCAGTGGCAATATTTATAGTCTGCATTCTGCAATTTTTGTTCCACATGACCAAGACAGTAGTCTGTCTACTAACAGATAGAGAATACAGTGTAAAATAGGGATATAGTGTCTACAATTGAAGTCAACAATAATTTAAAAGGTTTATCTGTTAACATGCTTTCTGGGCAGTACTTACCAGTTATTAAAATATTCTTGCTCCTTTTAAAAGTTTAATTTATGTGTAATATCATGTTTGCATTATCTACGTGTATTTTTTTTCCTCATATACCATGGTTGCAAGTTACACTTAAGAACAAAGACTATGTTTAAGTGATATGTGAGATTTCACAGTCTTATGTCTTGGACAGCTTTATCACTAAAGCCTGCAGTAATGTTGCTCTTTGATCAAATTGAATAGTAATACAAATGTGCACCTCTTAATGAAATTTCAGACTTTTATAGCTGAGAAAAATTATTAAATGTGTTTTTCGGTATAGCTGATTATAAGATAATGTATAAACATTAGTCAAACTTCTTATTTTTTAAGGTAATACACAGCAATTACCAGAAAGAGAATATTTTGCTGTATCAGCTGTAAAAATACTACTTGAAAATGTTGGGGAGAGTAGGGGGAAGGGGACATCCACATATGTGTGAATAAATTACCATGAGAGAGAAATCTCTTGTTAGCATCCTTAGGAGATTACCAAACTAATCCCAGAAGGCTGTCTGGTGAAAGGTTAGCTGCAACATATAAGCATTTGAGCTTTAGTGCTGACTGTAAAGGACTGCTGATCATGACAGAATGTCTTTGCTTGGGCCATACTCAAGGCGGAACTTTGTCATAATTTTTAATGATGATGGTGCTGTCTTTGAAATGGTGGGTCTGTGGTGTTATTGCTCAATATCTATGTAGAAGTCACTAAAAATTGCTTTTCATTGAACAGCAATGCATAGCAAGTTAATTATAGAATGTAAATTAGAACTATTTTTTAATTTTGTTAACTAGCATTCTATTTAAAATTCTTAGGTGATATGCTAATTTGAATTAGAACTGTTGATAAAACCGAGGTGATGGAACGAGACAGTTATTTGTGCATCTTTTGCTTTGGATTCTAAAAGGTGTTGGATATAGGAGATAGTTTGACTGTTCCAGATGAGTTCACAGAGGAAGAGAAAAAGACTGGACAGTGGTGGAAGCAGCTGTTGGCAGGAGGAGTGGCTGGTGCTGTCTCCCGGACAGGTACAGCACCGTTAGATCGCCTTAAAGTGATGATGCAGGTGGGTGCAATGTCCGAGAAATTTTTGGTTTCTAGTGCATCAGTTCAGTATCTACGTTCTGGAGGTCTAGTTTTGACAATTTCCATGTTTTGTGTTCATGAAAATTGTCTTTTCCGTAGTCATGTGGACAAAAATGTAAGCAAAATATTACAGTACTTGTGCCACTAAAATAAGATTTTTTTCAGTACTGGATGTGACTTTACTAGTTGATATATTTAATCAGTTTAATACTGATGAGTTTTATAAGCTAATCAGAACAGTGTTCTTTACTGTGACTTTGATTTTTTTAATTTTTTTTTTTTAAAAGGTTCATGGTTCAAAATCAAACAAAATGAATATAGCCAGTGGTTTCAAGCAAATGTTAAAAGAAGGTGGTGTCCGATCCCTTTGGAGGGGAAATGGTGTAAATGTCGTGAAAATAGCTCCTGAAACAGCTATTAAGTTCTGGGCTTATGAACAGGTAGGATGATAAATCAGGAATGAAAACAATGGTAAATAAAATACTACATCACTCTCACTGTTCATTATTTGTACTGTTGTATTATATAGGAGTTCTTGTCATGGTTGGGGATTTTGTCACAGTAATTTAGGGTGACTTTCAGATTTAAAATAGTCTATTCCATTAATGGAATACTTAGTATTAGGCAGATTTTGCTATTGTACTATAAGTAGTGTACATAAACTAAATCTGTCATACATTTTAAACTGTCTTCAAATCTGCATGGCTTTGTATGAGCCCTGCATTAATACCTAGATTGTTCCTTCAAAGTGACAACAACCAAAAACTTAGCACATTATGCGAGCTGAACCTACACAGGATTCACTTAAAGTCAAATATCACAGTGCTATGATGCCCTTATCCTGGATTTCAGAGTTATATTTACCTCTGAATCAGCTTTAAGCATCATGTTAAGGCCTAATCCTCCTTTGGAAAATGAACTCCCATTCTGGTGTATTTAAATGAGCTTTATTTTTCCTCTGTGGGGCTTGCCTAGTGCCTCAAGTAAGTCTGAATGAAGGTACTGCGCATTTCTGTACAACTGGGAAATAAAAGCAACAAAAATCAAATAAACTTGGGGATATTGCTAGACTGAAGGGCAGATTTAGGTACCATAGAGTAATCTTGGGCACATTATTCTTTACTCTTATTCAACCTTTCGGGAGCTGACGATGCATTCTTGCATGATGGTGTCTCTGCCTCGCAGGACACTAGAGCTCTCCAAGTGCCTCTGTCAAATTGCCAGTTGATCCTTGCAGATCCAGTTTTCCAACCAAAGAATGCAAGGAGTTCAGTTCCAGTTTGTTTTCTGGGGTCCATAGTGAGGGTACCCTTGAGTTGACTGTGGAACACTCGGCAATACTGGGGGTGACTGAGGTGTTTAATGTAAAGGATTCTTGTAGGCTGGAATGTTTATTGTATTCTGGAGAATCACAGAGCTGCAGTGAGAATAGTTCTAAATTTGTTGGGTTAGTAAATGTAACTGTAAATACATGAAAAACTAAGTACAGCTTGAAAAGACATTTTGTACTGTACTCTTGCCTTTCATAGTAACTCTTGCCACTCCTAAAAAGCATGTGATGTTTATGTTATGTGTTTTAACTATACAGTATAAGAAGATACTCACTAAGGATGATGGAAAGCTGGGCACTGTTGAAAGATTTATATCTGGTTCTTTGGCTGGAGCAACAGCACAAACTTCTATTTATCCCATGGAGGTAAGTAACAGAGATACCAAAGAGTAGCCAAATATTTGCTTCATTTCCAAAGTAAACCCCATTTTGCTCTTGCAAATATTGTAAGGATTCCTTTCTAGTCTTATATCCTAATTTATTTTTACTTTGGACTTCCTTTCAGAGTTTCAGGGCTAGGCATTTTAGAATATACTATGTTCTAATTGGTTCTTGTAATTTTTCCCTGTATTTGGCTGTATAATATTGTTTAAAACAATATTTAAATTAAACCTAGTTCAGGAAAAAATATTACCCAAGAACACAGTTAAAATTCAGTACTCATTTAAGCATTTTCTAAATTGGACATAAATCCTTTTCCCACCATATGTAAGCACAGAGTGGTGTTGTTTGTAGCAGAACTGAAGTTGTGTTGCGTTATGATGGGAATCTGCATCTGATAAGGAATGCAGCATGGAAGGAGGATGTAACAGCTACAACTGGGGCTGGCTGGACTGGCTGCTCTTTCCTCTGTAGGACACATTTGTGGGTGGCACTACATGTTGCAATGTGAAAAGTGTTAATATATTAACACTTTAGTGTAACTATTTCGCAGCATTTCACAGAAGGGTGTACTTCCTTTACTGCTGGTTCCTCAGAAAGTTTTTCAGTTGTGTAAATACATGTTGGAATATATGTTGGGTCTGAGACTAAATGAATACCAACATCAAGGTTTGGTAGTAATGCAAAATGTACCCTTAAACAGGGTGTCAATAGGAATAGAAAATATCTGTTTTCACTGTTGAAGTGATAATGATCTCTTTAAAGAGCATCCTTGCTGTTATAGAGGCTGAATCTCAGCTAACCTGAGTACAGGGATGGGTTAAATTAGGGAATAACTGAAATGTTATGCAGATTGTCTGGATTACACTGATCAATGGAGACAGATGAACTATTCTACAGTAACATGTTCTGGTCTCCCTAAAAGACATAGTACTGTCCTAGAAGTGTTTATTAGGATATTTCTAAGGAATAGAGAAAAGCCAAGTGCCAGGAAACTCCTGAGGAAGCTGCAGTCTTAGGAGGCTTTAAAGTAGGCCAAATTTTTGTGCAGGAAATGTCTTCAGTGGTTTCTTTTGGATCCTGTTATTAATTTCTTCGTCCTAAGATGCTGTACAGACTTACTTGCATTATTAATCAAGTGCTGGGTTTCATTAGTGAGACAGAACCTTTATATTCCTTAACTACCTCTCTAAGCATCATGCTTTTCAAAAAATTATTTTCTTCATATGCTTTGGTGTTCCCAGACCAGAACTGGGATCTGTTGGTATGTTAATGCTCTCACTTGTTCCTTAGCTGATGCTTCATTGAATATTGCCCACACTGTTGCCTTCAAGCTGATAAAAAAATATTACTCTTTTAATCAAAAAGTCTTAAGAATTTGTAAGCTAGTATATGGTTTTGTGTTGTGCTCTGCACTAAGGATAGACCTGAAGAAGCCTGCTGCTAACAAATACTTGCCAGAAATCATCACAAAGGAGGCTTGTAGCACCAAAATGTAAAGCAGGTAATTAATTAAGGCTACTTTTTTTTCCCTTTTAGGTTTTAAAGACCAGATTGGCTGTGGGTAAAACAGGGCAATATTCTGGGATGTTTGACTGTGCTAAGAAGATTTTAAAAAGAGAAGGTCTAAAGGCTTTCTACAAAGGCTATATTCCTAATATTCTGGGTATAATTCCTTATGCTGGCATTGACCTTGCTGTTTATGAGGTGAGTTCAAGGTTCTTCACCCACAAGGTGGTTGGGCACTGGAATGGTTTTGCCAGGGAAGTGGTCACAGCACCAAGACTGACAGAGTTCAAGAGGTGTTTGGACAATATCCTCAGGCACACGGTGTGACTCTTGGGGATGGTCCTGTACAGAACCAGGAGCTGGACTCAGCGATCCTTGATGGTCTCTTCCAACTCAGCATATTCTGTGATTCTGTGAGTTTAGATCACTGGATGCATGTAGCTGTCACCAGTTACTTTACAAAAAGTGTAAATATTCTTTACAATGTCTGTATCATTAGTTAGATTTGTAATATGCTTGTATTATTACAGTTGCCTTTGACTGGAAATAAACAAATGAGACTTTCCTCTAATGTTACTAGACTTCAGTATTACTGTTTGCCCCTCCTGCAGGAGTGCCTGTGCAGATGGGCTCTTACATGCAACAGTACCAAACAGGAAATGTTCTTAGACAGGATTATATAGACTTGGCAGTACACTGTGCTTGCATACTAAACTAACCCTGTTAGACTGGAACATACCATTCTATAGTAAATATGGGCCTTAAAAACCTGATAAGATATTCATATTATGGTACCTATCCTGCATTTATGATAGTTAATATATTTTTTTGCCATTTTCTTTGATTTATAATTGGATTATATTAACCTGAACTTCTTGTGTGCCTGTACATGTCACCAAAATTCTTTGTGGCTGATATAGTTGTTCTGAGGAATTTGAAACACCTCTGTCTTTCAAGAGGAACTGACACCAATTACACTGACCAGCAATGTTGAAAATATTTAATCTACCTTAGATGCTATGTGTTGCTTCAAAGTGGGTTAAATAACTCAGATACATAGACTAATTTTTTTCCTAGCCTAGACAAATCTTTTTTTTTGACACTGCATTAGTAATCAGCAGAATTGCTTGAACAAATGTTTTCAAAACTGCATGAAATTCTTTTTTCCAATTTGCATCCTTTTTTCTGCATGGAGTCGTGCACAGCTGAGCAAGCTTTTGTGGCACCCCGTGGGGTGCTGAGTTGGGTTTCCCTCCTTCTCTCCTCAAAGTATTCTGGGTCTAGAATGTGACCACTGTTCCTGCTGCTGGATCTTTTAAGGATTTCTCTTCTAGGTACTAACTACTGTAGTCTGCTTTAAGTCCTTGCCTGTATCCTAAGGTGTGGACTTTAAAAGTCAGTGTGTAGGACTGGTGTAGTGAGATTGATGCTTTTCAGGATTGAGCCCTTAAGGTCCGTTATGAATAAAGAAGTATTTGTTTACTTTTTTGAATGCAGATATCTTGTATTACTATTTAATTTTATACCTTGGCAGCTCTTAAAGAGTACATGGCTAGAACACTATGCATCAAGCTCTGCCAACCCAGGTGTTTTTGTATTGTTGGGATGTGGAACTGCTTCCAGCACATGTGGGCAGTTAGCCAGTTACCCTCTGGCTCTTATCAGAACACGCATGCAGGCTCAAGGTGAGTTGTCTTGTACTGAAAATATATCTGTGTGGTCACATCAAAATTGTATCATTTGGAATAACTGTAGCAGAGACATAGGAATACAAAAAACCAACCAAACAAACAACAAAAAACCCCAAAACAAACTTGGAAAAACCAAGGACTTATCTGCAAAATTCTTGTTAATGTTGGTCTCTCCTCCCTCTTAGCCCCAACACTGTTGTTCTTCATACTTGATTCAAAAGTAACATTTTGGACACTGGTGCTCTGTATATTCTGAGAGCCACATTCCATACAAGACTACCAGACATAGAGCCACTGTCACAGTCTGGGAGCACTTTTCTAAAATTTAGAATGTTCCCTAAATTTTAGATATTAAATGGCAGGGCTTGTGTTGCCCTGTGAAGGCAGACAACAAGGTTTGCTCTGGAGGACATTGCATAAAGACAGCTTCATAGTTGAGATTTTTATTTGATAGGTTTGTGCACTTAAGGATGGGAGCCTAGATTTCTAAAGGAATATAGATGGATAATGCTTTTCAGTGGGATTTAGACACAGGAATATCTCCCACATGGCTGGGAATAAAAAGATTTCTTTTCAGTGGCTCTAGGGGTGAATAGCAGGCTCACACCTAGGTATTTGATATTTGCTTGAGAAGTTTAATATTACTCAAACTGTTGTATAACACACTATATTTTTGTTCTAGCCTCAGTGGAAGGAGCTCCACAGCTAAGCATGGTTGGTCTCTTTCAAAGAATTATTGCTACAGAGGGACTCCGAGGACTTTACAGGGGCATAGCCCCTAATTTTATGAAAGTGCTTCCAGCTGTCAGCATCAGCTATGTTGTATATGAAAAAATGAAGCAGAATTTGGGAATAGCATGAGATGAAGGAAAAAGGTGAGATGCTTCTAATGTTGTTGGAAACACCAGAATAATAATGTTTTCTCAAGTAATCTGCTCTCACAGTTCGAGGCAGATCTTCGTGAAGAGATGCTGCAACTTCTACTTTTGTCCTTAAGTGGGAAGAAACTTCCTTAAATTTTAGTTCACCATTTCTAAACAGATACCTATATTGCACTTTAAAATGTCACTGAGTTGAAAAAAAAAATCAAGAAACTGTCTTTAAATCGACAATATGTTTTTATTTTTAGGAAATCATGCATATTTTGCTCTCTCCTTTTTTTATTTCTCTTTTCTAAATGTGTATTTGTCTTGGATCAAACCAAAGGTAGGAGAAGTTTATACTGCCTTGATACTGAATATATGAAAGTATGAAAGTGACTTTTTGTTCTGTCATGCTGCCTATACTCAAGCAATTCACAGGCAACATTTTGCATGCCTAGAAGTAAGCACTTTTATTATTTTTGAAGACTGAATGTTAAGTTCCTAAGAAACAGGATCTTGGATACAGACAAGGATGGAGTTACACATAACTAGGTAGTCTATCACCTTTTATCTTCAGGCAGACCTTTTTTTTCTGTTAGTTAAAGAGCCTGACAAACTGCTGTTCCATGGTATCAGGATACCTCGAATGGATTTACACGGTATTTTTGTAATACAGTCAGCGATTTTGATAACTTGCTTCACTGGACCTGCTTTTCATTGCACCTGTAAATGTGAGCACCATTAACCATGGCAAGCTTTGGGTTACAGCTGCATGTTTTATTGGAGCATAATACACAGGAACAGAAAAAGCTTTTGGTTATTATATCCATTCCATACAAGTGCAAGTTGCTGTTTAAAAACAGGGTGGCAGATCCGGTATTAAGCTGGGTGGTGATTGTAGTACAGGCAATAGCAGAGCTCTTCATGAGAAATGCTTCTCATTTTGGACTTTCCATTCTTTCCCTTATTCAGAGGGCTGCAGTCCACTATGTGCTTTTAGC
This sequence comes from Corapipo altera, assembly GCF_003945725.1. NCBI lineage: Eukaryota > Metazoa > Chordata > Aves > Passeriformes > Pipridae > Corapipo > Corapipo altera. Next base: position 795,548 of record NW_020885015.1, on the reverse strand, counting down.
CACAGAGGATTGCATTATTATGTAATGGTTTTACAGGTCTGTCATGCACGATAAATCCTCTTTCCCTCTCTCTTCCATACACAGTGGCTGTGTGTGTGAAATTCAGACAGCGAAATACTGAAGTGTTTTGTCCAGGTGACCAACTGGCAGTGCTGATCTCAGGTGCCCATCAGATTGATGTTCATGTAGCAAGCAAAGCATGCATATAGACCTTATTAGTGCTTGAGAAACAGCTCCTTGTCAAAAAACAAAGCAGCACTTCCTCAATGCAGAAAGTTAAGCATTTCCAAGTACTTCCAAAGTGACTTTTTTTATTTTTTTGAGGGGCACACATTTCAGTTGCCTTCAGGCCTGAACACTGAAATAGATTAACAATTATTACTGAATTCATTCCTTAGGCTTTTTCTGCTTTCTGTAACGTGTGGTGTCTTAATCTTAGTAAATTCAAGATTATACTTACCTTGACCTTCTAAAAGCAACTGTTCTTAGACCACTTCCTGAAATTGGATTACCGAAGGAAGAACTTTGTTCCTTTAAGGTCATTAAGGGTCTCTTTTTTAATTCTTTTTCTTGGGGGGTGGGTTTTTTTGGTTGTTTGGGGTTTTTTAAACAAACGAATAAGCAAGCATAAACAATTGCCTGAACCTCCCTTGTTCCACATACTATTTGGGCCATATTTTGCAAACAGCAGTCACACGTAAATCTGTGATCAGTGCTTCCATTGCTGCTGTTTATTCCATAAACTGATATATAACAACTCCGTAAAACCTGTATTATAAAATGTTGTTTTCATCAGATTTCAGAAAATGGCAGCTTTAGCTGTGTATTTTGGCCTTCCCTTTAGGGAAACCTTGGACTTTGCACTTTTAAAAAAAAAACAAAACAAAAAAACCCCAAAAAATCCAAATCGTTCATATGTATAATGCCTTTCTAATCTGAGTGTTTCTTGGTTTTGCCAATATTGTTGTATCTTTGTGGGATTTGTGAGATCAATTGCTGATCATTTTGTTTGACTGTGACCAATGAGCAAATGTATTGTGTGTGTGTGATGTAAAGATGACTTTAGCAGTTTCTACTTCTAGACTTCCTCCATTTTGTTTATAGTATGCAAGTGCCATTATGAGTATTGAAAATTATGGTGATCTTTTCAAATGTTGAAAAGATGGGATGTTTCAAATTTGGTTTTTCGTTATGTGCCTTGATGATGACTGTGTTCAATTGTGTATTCTTTGTCTCTTAAATGTATGACCTTTTTAGCTTTATAAAACTACCAATAAATCTTTGTTTCCTTATCTGGCTGGAGTGTGCTGATGTGGTTTTTTTCATGGTCTGATAGACAGATCATCATCTGTCTTCTTTCTTGCATTATATGCATAATATTTAATGTCAAAAATGAAAATAATTTATCTAAAAATAAGTTTGAGACTACCCTATGCTTTGCTGTAATGTTGTTATTTGAAAACCTAGTTTGAGATTAGTCAGTTGTCATCCTTTTTAAAACTCTAGCTGTCTCATTGCTCAATGGGAGATCACATAATGTTTAGTATTTTTGCTCATTCATTTAACAGTATTACACCATGATTTCTTCTGTGTCTGTTGTGTGACAGAACTCGTAATAACCTGGGATAAATGTATTTGCTTGTATTCTTAGTGTTGTTAATCTTACCTGTTAGTCATAGAATCAATATAAAATCTTTTCAAGGTAATTGACTTAATTTATTCTGCATGTGTAGCATGGCTATGCTACTAAAAGCATGCTGGCAGCCAGCTTTGAAACTCATGATTTTTTCACACCAATCCTTCAGATATTAAAGATGATTGTAAACAAATTAGGGAGGCTTTTCTTGTCCGTGATTGCTGCAAATGCAGTTCTTGTAACATCAGATTTGGAAGTTTGCTTTTAAGTAATGGAAGAGGTAGATGTGCAATGTGTGATTCCCGACTAAATGAACAATCTGACATCCAGCTCCACTTGAGGCAAGACTGCTTTTTTTAACTGGAAATTCTCTGCAAGAAGGGCCCAGAAGGGAAAGGAAAAGCTCATTTGTTTTCCCTTCAAGATAAATGTGGGGTGTGAATGCTATTCAGTAGCACTAACACTAGAAAACGCTGCAGAAAATGCATGGAATTTAAAATAGGGTTGCCACTGTGTGCCTTTCCCTCTTGACTGTGGTTGGCTTCCTGGCAGGATATACCTCCTGCAGCAGTTGCATTCTTCACAGTGGCCCCAGCCCAGGCCCAAGCCGCCTGGCACACACCTGGGAGCAGAAAGGTCACAGTGAACTCTGTGTGCTGAAACCCTCTTGCCAGCTTTCCCTTCTGCTAAAGAACTGCTGCACTACGCGGGTGAGACTGGGTCATGGGCCTGCCTGATGCCCAGATTAGCCTTCAGAGGCCCAGGTTGAACGACTTCTGTTCTTTACTGCCTTGTTTCACACCTCTGAGCTAGCTGCACTTGTTAGAGTGTGGCAGGATGTATTTATGACTTTCTTTTCATGTCTTTCTAATATTTGCCCATGAGATAAGGTATGGCAGTAAATGCCTTGCAGTGTGGGATGTTGCTACACAAGAACTACAAGAATATCAATGATGTCTTAACCTGCAGGCTATTTGCTGTGCAAGGAAGTGTGGTTTTTAAATGCTTCCCCTTCTGATATTGGACTGGACTTTTAATATAAGTCTTTTAAGACTTGTATAAAACAAGATAGTGGTCTAAACTGTATTTTTTTTAGAACATAATTGGTAAGAACTGGCTATTCAACACAGTAATTTTGAAATATTGACAGTCTTGCTGTGTGAATTATGTTTAGCTTCTAAGCCCTCTTGGTGTCTGAAAATGTGTAGAAATATTACTTTTTTGTCCATGTTTGTGCAATTCAGGGTAAAAACTGTCTGTGTTCTGGCAACTAACTAAATGCTTGAGTACTGTGCACCTAAGCTGTTAACCTTTGCCTGTTTTGCTAAAAAGCTAACAAAGGAGTCTAGTATGTACTATATAAGTATATGAAAAAACCCAGAGTGTGTATACACCTGCATACATATTTACATATATTTATGCACATAGACATGTATAAAACCTTTTCTTCTCTGCACCAAGTTCGTACATCTCCTTTGTGCAGTAGCTGGAGCAGCTTCCAGAATGGCCTTTTACTTGAACACTCTTGGAGCAGTGAAACTGCTGTCCCTGCAAAACTTTCTCCTGCAAGCTGAAAGTATGAGATCAAAGAGTAGCTGTCATGAAGTTCACTTAAATAATGTGTCAGTACTACTCATGCTAAAATTCAGAATGGTTTTGTCCCCTATAGGCTCATGTAAAGCGAATATCTAGTGCCTATCCCTTTGAAGTAGGTGTCAGCAAAAGCCATTAAGTTGAGGATTGGAAGTACAGTAGATGAACTTTTGGACAGGTACTCCTGCCATCTTAAACTAAACCTTTTGCTAATATATTTGCCCTGTAGTTTAGCTCTTGCTGAGGCACTGATATAGAAGCACTTGTGCTCTCTCCAAAGCAAATGCCGTGTTTTTTTGTTGTTACTAATTTGTGTTGAGCATGAATCAGTCTCTTCCCAATGAGCCTTAACAACCCCTCTCCTCTGCCTGGCCCTGGCTCTGACTGAATTCGAGCAGTGCCATCTACTGTCATGTTGTAACATTGATTTGTGAGGGGGAATGGCTGTTCTAGGCTGAACGTTTGAGTTCAGTACTTGGAGTTAATCTTGACAGCAAAGGAAAAACAGTTTATAACAGTGCAGGATGAACCCAGCTGAGCCATATATTTATCACAGAATAGAATTTTTTGGGTTTAATTGCGTTAGCCCTGGCAAAGGGTCTTTGTGATGGCATGTCCCTGCAGCCTTCCCTGTGCCTCAGTACCATGTGTGATGCAGGCTGGTAACGGGGCCATTTTGCTTTCTCTAATTAAACTAATTCCTCAACTTTAACTGGCTTACTGTGTAGATGCAGCAGCCTCTGCCTGTTTGATACCAGTGCCTTACATTGATAATGCTTGTACTGGGGATTTGTGATGTTTGCATGGCTCTGTCTGGGCCACTACTAGGCTAACATAGCATATAGCTTCGTGGATTTTCCAGTCCGCACTCTAAGCTCTTCTTTTATGACCTCCCCTGATAATTGCAGGCCAGTTAAGTTCATCAGGTTGCTTCAGTGTGTGCCTGAATCTGTCCCATTCCTTCCAGTGTAAAAATCCTAACTAAACCTTTCGAATAGTTTAGGCCGGGCAATAGTTGACTAAAGGAGGAGAAGTTCAGAGGCTGGGTTACTGCAGGGGTGTTTTAATAGGACTTGGTTTGCAAATAGGATTTCTGAGTAATCTTGGTGGTACAGATTACTGTCTCAATCCTGGCAGTAGCTCTGAAGCCATCCTTCTTAAAATAGATGCATATAAAAAGTGTCACCTTTGCCGCATAAATACTAAAGCTAGCAGTTCACATTTTGATGGATCTCAAATGTAAAAGTTTTTACTGTCAGCTGAAAGGTTGTCTGCAGTATATAGGGAAGAGCTACATTTCAGAATTTCTTTCCCAAGTTTGTAGCTTCTTATTTCTCACTAGCTGGATAGATTTGCAAAGGTTTCACTATGGAAGAAGGAATGAGATATAACTGCAAATTTTGGTAGTGATGAGGAAGGATATAAAATTCTGATTCATCCATCACCACAGTTATGTTGTTCATAGCAGAAGTAGCTGAAATTACTCTTTATGGGTTAGGAGAAGGTTGCGCTGTGTGGGTGGAAAACTCCTGGACTCCCCAAAACTCCATGACTTGCTCGTACAAAACCTTCTGGGATGGCAGCAATATGTAACCTATCCTCGTTAAATGTCTGTACTAATGAATTAGTGACAGTGCACACATCTGATCTATCTGCTGCATAAATGTTTAATTTTGCTTTTACCAGTCAGCCAGAGTTTGGCAGAAGATTGGTTTCTGTGCAGCAGAGAAAAAGATGCAAGTGTGGTGTTATATTTCTCCACAGGGAATTGGAGCTGGTGTAGGAGCACTTCTGAATCAGTCATGACACTGCCATCCCCTTGAAGTTATTTTGGCTTAGACATCAAATATTGCTCACTGGTTCCTTAAGGAGTATCTGGTTTTACTTTGCTTCTCCAGTCTTCTGTGCTTTCTCTATACTAGAGAAAAAAGGGATAAGGAAAAGATTTATTTGGTATTCTCACTTGTTCCTGCAGGCTTGTACTCAATGCCCATTCCTTGTCGCGAGATATTTGCTGGGCTGTAATTTAATGGCACTCATCATTTCCACAGTATGACTTTTTGATAGGAAACAGTGTGATCCTGCAGATAAGAGAGTCTTGCAGATGGAGATGTTCATCTCAGTTCTGCTACTGATCTTATGTATATCCATTCTCAGCATCTCTGGTCCTGGTATTTTCTTGTCTTGTGTGTGTTAACCTCTCCGAGACTGCCATCATGCTGTGATGGTTCAGTGTGTAGCCTGGGGTTGTGCTATGATACAAATAATGTTCTGATTAAAAATTAAGACCTTGGCCTACAGCAGTGCTTTTTAAAGTACTACACACTTTATTGGTGGACATTTTTCTATTGGTTTGGTAATTAAGGTAATACACAATGTGAAAAGAAACCTCAAGAAAGCAGGAAGGTAATCATATTCTAAAAAAAGTTGATTGCCAAAGCTGCCTGCTGGGATAAATTCATATTAAAGATAGTCTTTCATCTTTAAAAGGAAATTTGGCTTCCTGCTTGATTATTATTTTCAGCCTTTTCTTCTAGTTTATTTTTAATTGGCAGTAATGTTTCTCACCCTAATATTGCCATCTTTAACACTGCAAGTTTAGTACGTCTTGCTGTCTTCTTAGAGAACACTGAGAACCCACCGAACTCCAGTAGTGAATTCTGGTTTTAAAGAAAAAGAGAAGCGCAAAACTACAGAGCCTAATGATTTAAAATATTTTGATTACTTCTGCCTTCTCTCCCTGGAAGTACTCTCGGCCCTTGGAGAACACACGTGGGTTGATGGGTCGTCTTGTGGTCTCCGAGTCGCAAGTAATAATATTCGGTTTTTACGCAGGTGTTTCCGTGCTGGAGCCTGGCAGTGTTGAAGCGGAGGGGGGCAGCGCCAGCAGGAGCCACTTCTCCGCTCTTTTTCCTTGTTTTTTTTTTCCCTGTTTTTTGCTGTTTGTTTGCCCTCCCCGGGTCAGGGCGGAGCGGGCGGCAGGGTCCGCGCGGCCCAGCAGGGGGCGTCCCCCGCCCCCATCTGATCCAAAAGCTCGGGAAGGGCCGGGAAGGATGAGGAGGATAAGGGTTGGGAAGCTGCTTTTAAGTGACCTGCAGGAAAGATTTGAGCCGCGATATGTCTGCCTTTGCGGCCGTCTGCCGTCGTCAGGCTCTGTGCGTGCAGGGGGCTGTACCGCCAGGGTGGGAACTGGGCAGGAGGGGAGGGGAGCGAGGGATGGGATCGAAGTGAGCAATGAATTTCGAGGCTGAAGGTCAGAAATTTTTTTCCTGACAGTGCAGAAATCTCCCCCAGGGATTCCTATTGCTTGAGACGCTAATTAAAAATAGAATAAATAAAATCTATGGCAACATTTATCAGAGACAGTCCTTTACTGCTGTAGGTCACTTAGGACTGCAATAAGCATAAAGACAAAAGGGTTTCGATTGCCCTTTAGGAGTCGGCAGGACGGTGTATTTCATGCTCAGAATCTTGATTCTGTTGGGATTTTCTGCTGGAGCTTGAGCACCTGGGACGCCTGAGTTAAACAAACTAGAGCCTAAATGAAGTATGTAGGCAAATGCAAAGGTTCAAATAAGCATTCCAGGCTGAAATCTGGTGTTCTGGCTGACCACAATAACTTCTCATGAGAATGTCTCAGTGAATAATTGAATATTTTATTCTTCCTAGTTGCATTTATTTTAGTAAATTCTGTATGTTCATCTCCTTTAATTTCCCATTGTCCTATAAGAAATAGATTAAATGGCCTTTAAGATCCCAAAAGTTCTGAAAGTTTCCCAGATGCTAGAAGCTGACTTTCATGTGGCTTACTCCATGTAAAGATAGTAGGGCTGAACTTCTCCATGAAAGCTGTGTGGTAAAAAGCCAATGCTCAAGGCATCTCTATCCCCAGAAGTTGTTGCTCTGTAAAACTATTTGAAACTTTTAATTACAAGCTCTTTATTTAACTTTCAAGTATATCTTGTTAATACTTGGAATATATACAAGGGATTTATAATGCACCTGTTGAGAATGGGCCTTACTTCAAAAATTACTCAAATTCAGCAAAAGCCTGTCAGTGGTTCTGTCTGGAAGTTGCTTTGCAGAAGGGGGAAGTTACCTCTCATGTCCTCCCTAAGCAAGCTTCAAGTTTGAAATTCAAAGTAACTTGATGGCTTTCAACTTGCTTGTATGAAATCATTCAAGTGCCTCCTTAGGGAGAGGATGTAATGGAAAAAGCATTCCTCCATGTACTGAACTATCCACAGGAGTGCTGTCCCAGAGCCTCAGCAGGACATCATGGTGGGAATAGGTCTAGAGCATGAGCTGCTTCCTCATGGTTAGCAGTGCTTTCCATCAGTTGAAGTTCAAGAACCTTCTTAGAGGCTTCAGGAAGACTTAGAGCATGAATAGCCAGCATGGGAATAAAGGTTATTATCCTGTATTCTTGAAGCACTTTGTCCCTCATTGCAGGCTGCTACATTAGGCAACTGCCTGCTCTCAGTTTTTTGAGGCATTTGTGAATTTGCTTATAAGGGGTTGAAGTGTTCTGCATGTGTTGGGGACTTAACAGAAGGGGTCGGTGCTGAATATACATAGACAGTGATCAATTTGGTACCAAATAAGAGAAACAGTTTGTAAGGGGATTTTACTTTTTATCAGTTATACTTTTAAAACTATTGATCTGCCAGAGAGTGTTTTGAGGTTTTTTCCATTTTTAGGGATTGCATATTTTGATGCGTCACCGTCTGATAATAGAATTAAGACATAAGCATAGTTCAGCTTCAAGAGTTTAAATCAGTAATAAATATTTAATTCAGTTGTCTTAAACTGTCAAAGTGAGGAAATACACAGTGTTCAAGATTAAACTCATAGCTCACATTGTTGAACCTCAGTTTGCAGTTGTATATCAGTAGCTAAATATAAAGTGTAAGGTCTTAAAGTCCTAGTAGAAAAACTTGAAACCTGCAATAGAGGCATAAAGAAGAGATGTAAAAATCGGGGGCATTTTGACTAACATGTTTAATTTCTGTATGGTTCTATAGGCAATCTGCTTTCAAAAGTGCTCCTTTTAAGAGACAGAAAATTAACATCTGCCAGCAGATATCAAAGCTGAGAGGATGAAGCAGCCTTTCTCTTGTATCTGCGTACATACAGACATTCCAGTGTTTTTATTTAAGCTGCTTATCTCTTGTTAATTTCTCACCGCTTTTCCTAAGGTGTCAGATGTTTTCCCTTTCTCGTGAAACAGGCACATTTCATACACTGTTTTAAAACTTACTAGGCACCTTGGGAAAAGATGTCAAGCACTAAAGCAAAATGCGTTCAGCACCTTGTTTGTCCTTCAGTAGGCACTGGCCTTGTGAAGCAATGTAACCTAAGCCAAATAAAATTCCTTTTTCCCGGTGCCTACAGTGTACTCTCTCTGGAGATGAGTCCAAGGGCTGAAAAGTCCTTTCTTTACACACTGGCCCTGCTCAGATTGAGTCACTTTGGGAGAGTCTGGATGGCATGCAGATTGGTTTTGTGTGTAAAAAATACATGAATATTCCCTCAGGTATTAATTAATGCAGTTCTTAGTTATTGAGAACTTCAAGTAAAAAATAAGAGCATTCTCAGACAGTATTCAAATGTACCTGTTACATCTAGTTATTTGGTCACACTCCTTATTAATGTCTGGCCAACAATTTTTTTTCCTTCCTTGCTACACTCCCGTAACTACACTGTACCTTTGTAATAGGGGGAACTTTTGCTTTTAGTTTTCCTTAGCTGATTGTAAAGTAGGAGAATTTATTGTCCATTTCTATTCACAATAATTGAGTTTGTGGGTTTTAATTTGTTGGGGTTTTTTAGCTGTAGTGGTGAGGTAAAGAGGAGGAGCTTGAGCAACCCCCATTCTATCATGCTTTAAGTACTGTATTTGGTAATTAATTTAATGAGTAAACAGCAGGAGACTGACATTTCTTGGGAAGTTTCTCAAATGATAAAAATAGATAAATGATAAAAATAGTTAGAACTGTGTCTCTCAGGATAGTACTAACGAGCCTACAGATTGGGTAGGATAAAGACGTGCACCAGCTTTGTGTTTTCATGCTCTGCATAGTATATGTGATGCTCTGGAATGGGAATCTGAGAAAAACAAGGGTCATTGACTAGAAATTTATTGCATGTGAAGGAAAAGGATTAATTGCTTCTGGTTCTGATTTTCAACTTGACCTCCACAAAAGGAAGGTCCCTATAACATCTCAAATCGTGTAATGAAAACAGCTCTTCTCCTTCATTAGTGACAATAGTCATACTGCTGCATTGAAATAATTTCTGAAAGCTAAGTTTCTCTCGTAGTCTCTGTGTTTGCTCTTGGAGCTTCTGGGAGCTCAGACAATGGAAATGGATATACTGATCCCATTAACAGTCTCTATGTTTTTTTCTGCACAGAGCTGGCTCTTTTGACATAGATGCTGCAGCAAAATGGTCAAATGGGTTCTGAACAAAACAGTTTTCACTGCAGGGAGTGACTAGCTTGAAAGCAGTGCTGTTAATACCAGTTTGGGTGGGAAAGAATTTCATTGTTACGTTGTTCCCATTTTCAGTGAAACAACAGGAGCATTCGACTTGCCTTTCCTATCACGATATGAAAGCAAAATACAAAACTGTGTGCACACTGTCTATTGCTTAGAAAATACTAAATAGCAAAACAATGTTGTAACTGTGCTACAGTTTCAGAGAAGCACATGTGAGTAGCTTGTTCATATTTGGAGATTTACCCTAGTTGCATCAATATTTAGTGATGGTGGTATGGATCACAAAACCTATTAACCTTCTGCACACACAGCATACTCATGCTAGCAGTTCACATGGCATTTCCAGATAATTCTGTGCATAGTGACCTTGCAGGAGCAAAAGTTCTGCATGGTAGCACCATGAACAAAACCAGAATTAATATTTCTGCAACAGATCCAGAATAATTTCAGTAGAAAGTTCTGAATAATGCAAGGCAGCAGAATGTTTCAGATAGCAATTCCATCTTGCTTCTATCTGAGAAATTAAAATGTGAAAAGAAACATGTAATCCAGTGCTTAACAGGTTAATTTAATGGGAATTATTTTTGAAACTGGGTGACAAGTCATAGATAACGGTGATCAGTATAGTACTTTTGATGAAAAAACCAAATTTCTCTGGGACGACATTACTTCTTGCATTGTTGTAGCAGCCCTTAAGCTAGGCAGCCCCATAGCTGAAGAAAAAAAGGCATGATGTAAGGAAAAGAAATTATATCTCTAATTTTTTTTTAAACCTCTGTGTTTCAAACTGAGGTTGTTTTAGTCTCAGCGTTCAGACGAGCCACCTGAAGTTTGTTGAGTCACATGTGAACACAAGTTTTGAATTTAACTGCAAGTTACAATTCAAGGTTGTCTGGTTCCTTACTTCAAATAACATTTTTTTCTTTAAAGTCAAGGTTGAAGAAATTAATTTACTCCTGGTTCACATAGCAGCTGCCTTCAGCTTTTTATCAAATATATGGTATTTGAAGACCATCAGTGGAAGCCTCCCTGATGCTTCTGTCAATCTGTGGAATTCAAACTTTTCTAAAAATAATTGCTTCTAACCCGCAGAAAATATTTTAAAATGTAGCCGGTGTGCCACTTCCTTGAGCGTTGTCTTTCCAGCCAGCTTTCCAGGCGAGTATCATCGCAAAGGTCCTGCACATTGGTTGGCTTTCTGTCAAGGTAAATATTATCACTGGGAATTAGGAGTACAAACATGGGAACCAACATAGCTGCTCCTTCATTTGAGCCACGTGATTGTGTCACTTAGCTCAACACCTATTGCACAGTGCTGGTGGGATCTTGAGGTAGATCTTAGAATTAAATGAGGCAGACATTAAACACTTGCAGTGTTTGTTTGATGTGCACTATCGATCCAATAGCAGTTGCCTGGAGAGGGTTTTACAAGAAACAGATATAAACAACATTGCTCTCTAACTTCTTCAAAATGACCATAACTATGAAGGTGAAGTTGAGAATGAGTTCAAGATGTGCTTTCTTTGGTTGTATTTGCCACATCCTTCCCTCAGGTGATGAAAAATAAGTATATTTTAATAGTTATATCTCTGTGTCTTGACAGTATAGATGATATTCAGAGATAGACAGAGATAGACACTACACATCTGGTGAAAGTTTTGCTCAGTGAGGAGAACTAAAATGCCACTAAATAATAACACTATGAAAATAATAACATTTTGAACTCTTACACTGCTTCCCATCTATGCCAAGCCATCAAGTTTTCCGAAGGTATTTTCATTAAAGGGCAAAACTGGCTTGGGTTGTTACATTGTATAGCAGACAGGGATTTTGGTGGGTGGGGAAGTTTGATAACTCTCCCGAAGTCACAAGGGAAGTTGCTGACCACCAGGAATAGAAGCCATGCATGCTGACAGCCAAGTCTCTGAGCCACAAGACCATCCTTCCTCCTGCACACAGGGAAGCATTGACATGAAAGGGAAGTACTTTCTGTGGTTTTAGAGAGGCCTTTCCGGTGATTCTGACACTATCAGCAGAAGGACACAAGGTTTTTATGTGAAGGTCTGACTGCATGGCTCAAATTATTTTGTAACTCTGGCTGCTTTCAAACTGGACTCATTTCATGAGGGTTGGCTAAATATTCCCCATGCAGGAAGAAGGCCAAAGATTAATGTGTCATTTTTGGAGAGAGTAATTGTTGAAGGGACTAATGGGGAGGGGGAAATCCACATAATGCCTGTCCATCCTGAGGTGTGAAGCCCTTGGGTCCATTGCTGTACCAGGCACCTGTGCAAAGGAAGAGCTTGTAAGACTGGCAAGAAGAAATGTTCTTTAATGCCAGCTTTTAAATCTAGCTCTGGCATAAGTCATGGATAAGATATATAAATTATGTTCAGCTATTTGTTTTATTAGCAATTCTCATATACTCTCATTTTTCTCATAATTAACACCACTTACCAATTTTCAGTAGTTATTTGTCAAGCCATCTTATCTCCCTCCACTCTCCTTTCAGGCTGCACTGATAGTAATTCCAGCAAGAACCAACAGTGTAAGTACTAACACTATGTAAGCCAGACTGGAGAAATAGCAGTTAACACTCCAGAGCAGTACTTAGAGAGAGTCAGCTGCTCACTAGCCCGGGATTTTGCTGAGTGGATGCAGCTGAACTGTTTGTGATGGGGAGGGAGAAGGCAAGGAACACAGCCCTTCCTGCCCCACACCAGGGAATGAGTGCTGCCCTGGGGGGTGGTGATTGTGCAGAAATACCTTTTCCTTCCTCTGATAATTTCACCAGAACTGTGGGTTAGATTTTAGAAGTGTCAGGATGGCTTTTGCAGAGCTTGGTCATGGCCATATGCTAGGCTATATTGGTATTAAAAATTGGCTAGTCCATATTTCTGTAATTACTGGAAAGGCAATAGTAAAATAGCTTTCTCTGGAACTTTGTTTATCCACATAAATGTTTTGGTAGGTGAAGGAAGTTATTTGCTATCTTGTGGTATATTAAATAAACAGTGTGATTCTGCAGTTATTCTGTACTGTCATCTTGGAATAAAGTGGGGATGATTAAAAGAAGTGTTTAGTCATCTGACAAAATACACTTTTCTGGCACATGAAACAGAAGGCAAAAAGATAATAAATTTAAAATAATTATGTAATATTAATGTTACAATAGTGGCCAAAACCCTTGGCTAAGTAGGAGGTCCAATAGCTTTAGATGTTGTGCAAACAGTAAGTAAACATTTCTGCCTTGAAAAGCTTACAAATGCCAAGAGTTTTCTTAGACAGACTTCTGTGAGTACAGAGAGGCTTCCTGCTCAGATATGACTTGCAGTAGTCATCTTGAAATTGTGAAGGAAGCACAAAGTAGAGTAAGTGCAAATGAAAGTTGAAGAAACTGGTGGAGAAAATGCATTTATGGAATAAAAAGCCAGTGAGCACGAAAAAATGCTGAGCACAACTTGTTTTAGTGGAAACTTAGCTTATGTAGCAGCTGGTAAGATGCCGAGGCATTTCAATTCCCAAATGTACATCATACTCTGGTTGGCACTGCAACTTCTGATGTGGGAGTCCACCAAGTTTTCTCTGAAACAGGCTGAGCACTAAGGTACATAACTCACCCCCCAAGCTCCACTGTGATTTTATTACAGTGAGAGAAAAGAGACTCTGCTAAGTACTTAGGCCCAGATTTTTTACATGTTTGATCCCTGAGTCTTAATTTCTCAGTTCTGCAGTCTTTTAACAGTGAATTTTCAATATCTTACTACATTAAAAAAAAAGTAATCTGTGCCTTACTGCATCAAATTGGATTGATATTTACATATGTTCCCTTCTGGCAGCTTTTCTTCTGTTAATGTGGCTCTGATTAGCTGTAAAAGATTGAAGAGATATTCTTGAGATAGGTTGTTTCTAAGGGCTGCTCTGATGTTTATCCTCTTATGGTATGGCACAGCTTGGAATGGCAATTTGCTCTTGGAACAGGTTGACCAAGGATCAGCTGCAGTATTAAAAGATTAGTACCCAATAATTTTCAGTGAGCTGTTCTGTAATAGACTCAGCATGTTGATGTGGATTTTCAATGTTTGAATGTCTCCTTTACATAACATTTTATTTCAAATCTAGCAAAAAAAAAAAATTCTCTGTATTCTATGAATTTACACTCTGCTGTTAAGAAACACTTTGATTTTAAACTTTCTAATTTATGTAATGATATCCATGTTTGGACATCTGGACAACAGCTCTAAGAAAGCAAACAAGCCACTCTTAACTAATATGTTGCTGTGCTACCAGCCAGAACAAATGAGAAATATATGGACTCAGTAATAAGGAAATCAACCAGTTAATTTGTTTTCAAGGATTATTATCATGATTCAGTCTTACTTATTAATGACCTCTGTACGTACAAAATCGAATACAGCTGTTGTAACAGTGTTTGTATTTATCTAGTGACCCTGCTGTAAGCCCCTATCACTGATAGCATTACAGATCCACTTATATCTTTTTCCAAAGTGCTTAGCTGCTACATGATGAAACTGATTTCTAATGAACCCAAGACTGTATTCTGTGCCAGTAGAGAGTTAGCAAAACTCAGAAAATCTTATGAAGGTTGTGTGTAGTTAAAGTGCACTGTCTCAAGGAATCTGAGAGAAAATGAACTTGTATCTTTAGTCAGGAAATCCTACCCCAATACTCTCTCTCTAGCAGTCTTTAATCCGCTGTTCTTCACAATACCACATGTACTTACTGCAGCACATAAATTAGGTTCAATGTAGGCTGCTGTTTATGGGACAACAACAGCAACATTACAATTATTAGCATTTAGTTCATTGAGTGCATCAGCACTATCATTCACTGTTGCCTTCTCTATTCTTCAGAGTTAGAGATGAGGGCTTGTGTGGGTCTTATGCACCATACAACAAATTTTCTGTATAGGAATTTGTAGGCAAGAGGTTTGGCAGTCTGGTGTCTTGAATTCTGATGGATCTTTTCCCACTGCCTGGATACAACAGCGCTTTGATGTTACTTTGGATTTTAGCCATGGTGGATGCTACAGCTCTGTTTTTCTCCTGTGAAAATATGGTGTTTTCTGACCAGTTCTAGTCAGGTGTTTAATGTTAACTTTTATATGTACCACCAGCTATGAAAAAAATGGAAAAATGCCTTTGCCAACAGGGTGACTGTTTATTTAGCCTATGAGCAACACAAGTAGGAATCACAGTGTTTGGCTCTGGGCCTTGGTAGCTGTCACAATGTCAGCAAGAGTTATGAGATGCTTGCACTGACTTTGTACTGTGTCCACAGTGTCTCTGTGCCCAGGACACTGGAGTGAGTTGTTTAAAAAAGTCTGTTCCTGAAGGGTTGTTTTCCTTGTTTGCATGGCTGGCTTGTGAGGGCTTTAGTAGCTTGGTTCAGGTTTGCTGCTGCCCCACTTAGCATCTAAAACGCCTTGGCAAGGAGCATGAAGTGTTTTTCCTCTTCTTCCCGGAGGCTCTACAGAAGCTTCTGCATTGGCTAAGCCTGCCCCTTCACTGCAAGTTTCAAAAAGAAAAAGCAATTACCCCTGTTGTCAGGCAGCCGGCAAGTAATGTGCCTCTTTGCCTCGAGAAGGTTCTCAGCCCCTGAGACACCCTTTGTGTAAGGAAGTTGGGCTCATAACATTGCAAAATAAAATCCACAAGGGTGCCATCAGCCTGTGATTGCTCTGAAGGTTGAAAAAGCAAGGAATTTAATGGAAGAAGCTCTGAAGTCAATAAAAGACTGTGTTTTGGCCTTGCTAGTCTTGGCTTGAGATAAAAGTAACTGTGGATGATGTATTGGATTGGTAGGAATCACACACAGTGGAAAGCACATTAGCATTTCAGATTTATAGTATTTCTAGTCCAGCACTATGTGTCGAATAATAGCCAGCAATTTCAGCAGCAAAAGTAAAATCCATGTGAAAATTGATTAAGTAACAATATGTCTGGGAGGCAAGATATTTTGAGTGAGTAGTTGGCCTTTGTCCTTGCTTAAATGTTTTTAACCCTTACAGTGTTGTAAGTTGATTGTAGGTATACTTACAATGTGCATTGGTATTTGCGATCAAACAGAAATCCTGAGCTAATGTTAGAACTTATTAAATAAGATGCAGGAAGAGATATATCAAAATGGATATATTTTTAACATGCAAAATAGATTTTGTTCATTGTATTCTAGAAGACAACCCCCCCCCCCCCCCATTTTGCTAAGATAAATACATCAAGGTCAAGTGTTGAGTTACATAAAACTTAATTTCAAGTCAATACTGTTTAGTCGTGTTGTAAGTATCTGAAAACAGAGCTTGATCATTAGAAGACTGCTAAAATGTCAAGCATCCTTAACAGTCGCCACTACTCTGAGCCTTACATTGAAATGTGAAATTAAACGTCTCGTGTTTCCTGTTTCGAGATGCAGTTGTTGGAGATATTTACTGTATGTAAATTTTACTGTAACTTAATGTACCTAATTGTTAATTACATATTGTCACCCTTCTGTACAAAGTCTTGTAACTGAATGTCAGGCTTCAGTAGCTTTTGCTGGGTTCAGCAGAAACTCTTCTCCCAACCTATTTTAGTTGCAGCAGCTGCTTCTCTTCTGATGAAAGTGTTGTTGAGGAGATGGATTCACAAAGGCGCTTCTCCCACCCTCCCCAGGAGGCAAGTACCTGGGAAACTGAGCACAGGGGAGGGATTCCCAAAGGACTTAGTACATTGTAATGCAGAAGGAGATGAGACTTCTTGTGATGGTCAAACCTGTACCTCTGAGAACTGTATTGTGCCTCTGAGCTTTGTAATCTGGAAGTGAAAATAGAGGAATTGCCTCCTGCCTCACAACTGGGTCAAACAAGTGTTGCTAAGGCTGCCTGCATTGTTTGCTTAATCATCCATCTGCCTGAGAAGACATTTTCAGTTTAAGGGAGCCTGTGGGGTATCTTAGGTCATCTTTGCCTCACACTGAGTCTTGTGTCTGCCAACAGACATTCACAGCATCAGGGCTTAACGTGTTTATATAACACTCAAAAGAAAAAATTTTTGGAGGTAACTGGAATCTTTTCTCCGCAGTTTTTTCAACTTCAGTGTTGCTCTGTCTCATAATCTCCATTTTGCATAATGATGTTGTGAGATAATAGAAGTTAAAAATTTTGGCCATGACCAGAACAGTTGTATGAAGAGTAACCTAAAAAAGAGGTTTATAGACTGTTATCTTCCCTCCTAAAATCATTGTGTGTTTACCCACCTCTGCTACCACTGAAGTAATTAAAAAGAAAGAAAGAACCAAGACTCTTTGCTAGTTCAGGTGGAGAAGTGAAAAAAGAGAGTTGATAAAATATTGCCCTATGCACCTGGAGCTACAGTACTGAGAATCAGACAGATAATAAGGTAGAAATACATATTGTTATATACATGAATTGTAAATTGCTTGCAAGCATCAACAAAATGCTTGATTGTAATTGGAATTGGGGAATTCCTTGTCTTTTCCTATAAGCAGCAAGTGATTTAGGTCCACAGGTGTAAGTGCTGATGGCTCTTAGGGGGCTGCACCTGGTTTCCTCAGCGGAGCTATGTGGACAGCTGCTCCGAGGAGGCATCTTCCCAAGTTATTTTAGTTACTGTCTCAATTTTCCAGGCTGTATCTTTACCATCTTTCTTTGCTAGAATTATAACAGCAGCATAAGGCAGAGATGTGCACTGTTCCCCAGCAGCCAGCCCTCACAAGCCCCAGGCTGTACCTCTCTCTGTATCAGAAGAGCTGCCTGAATGCAAAACCAGACTTCTCATACGGCTGTCCGGATTTCTCACAGAAGTTTGATAGGAATTAATGCCAAACAAATGTGTTGCAAAATTTTAGTACATAATGCCTGCCCATTGTGGTTGATTCTTGCTTGCCTTGAGCTGCATGCCACCATTCTCACAGGTGCAGAGCAAGATATAGGAGTGGGAATTGCCACCAACTCAAAACCATAACGCTTTGCACGTTGGTGGAAATGACTAATCAAGGTGCAAAGCAACAGCTTTCAGAATGTGGTCTTGAGTTATTAATAGAGCCATGGTTTTGCTAGGTCAGGAATGGCACAGCTGTTTAATTTTTTTCTTGTGCTCCAGTGGACCAGTAGAAATAAATTCGCTTTATTCTTTTAATCTTTCTCATAATCTTGTTAATTTTTCACTAGCTAGCATGCATCTTGGTGCTGAATCCTGGGCTCTGCTTTGATATAGCTAATGAAAAAATTGCCACTCCTATCTGTATCGTTAGCCTAATGTTAGTTGACAATAGTTAGTATTTTGCACAGTCACTCCTATCTTCAAAGCACTTAACAGTTATTAACTAATTAATCCTCACAACATGCCTGTGACTTGGAAGGTAAATAAATATTAACATTCCCCTTTTAGCAAAGGGGGAACCAAATAGGAAGATTAAGTGATTTGCATGGACTTAGTGGCAGAGCTGGCAAGAGAACTCCTGTGCTTTAATGCTTGTGCTTATCCTTCCAGCCGCACTGGCTCATTGTGAATTAAAACCTTCACCATTATCCTGTGTAGCCTTTCTGATTAGTACCTTTTCAGATCTAAAGTTTATGTCACATCTCTGGTCATAACTGTCATACTGAAGGATGGCTGCTGCCCAGTGGTGCAGACCTTCCCATGTCCCATCACAGAAACCATGGGCAATACCAGGCACCCTCCCTTGTACCTCCCCCAATAAATCCATGCCAGGCCTATATTTAGAATGGGACTGTTCAGAAGAAAAATACTGAGCCTTCTCACCAGACCTGATTTAAATATATGTAATGCCTGACCACTGCTTTTATGGAATGATATTAATTATTTATACTGCTATTTCACTTGATACTAAATCAAAGCCATAGCAGCAAAAAATGGTCTTTCTGTGGAGACAGTGTTGTCAATCACACAGTCTTCAAGAAACATTTGTGAAACTGTGGGAATTCTGACTGATAGGCTTAAATATACTGAATAGTTTAAAATGCTGTAATTATTATAAGCAGTGTAAATTTGCTGTTCACCAAGGCCCTATACTGTCCTCAAAGCTTCTGTGTTCTGAGAGAAGATCACATCTTAAGTGACTCCAGAAGTCTCTGGGTAAATTTTTATGTTGACAAAGCCTACAAACAGAAATGTGGTCTAGATACTAGAAAAATGTTTATGTAAGTGAATATAAACAATGTAATTTTTAATGGATATATAGTTCAAAGCTCAGCTTCCACCTTATCAGCCTCTCTGCTAAGAATCACTTCCATACCTTTAGCAGAAGGCGGGTCACAGTAAGGGGAAATGCCTTGGCAATTGCTTTGGCTCCGAAGGTGTTGCATGAGGATATGCTCTGGGATCCACTCCAGCAGCTGCAAAATGCTCACATAGCTCAGTCCTAGCCCTCCCTACCCTGAGATATCCTTCTCTGCATTCTCTATGCTACACTTTGGAGGTGGGGAAGGCTCCTGCTGACAGCTCCCTGCCACACAGAGACACCCTGCTGGCGGTTAAGCTGGGATGGATGCCCTTTGCTCGCAGTCAGCTATCACTGGTGCACTGAATGAGGAAATGTGGCCCTGCCAACCATCATACCTTTCACTGTGACAGCATTTGATCTCTTTCTGTCTACTCTGAGGCACATCTTGGGGGCTGTTTCACAGCTGAGAGAAATAGTACCTTAATTCTACTGAGCTTTTAAACCTGATGGCAGAGATATTTGTGTCCTCCATTCCCTTTGGCCTCACTCTTGGTACGGGTCTGTGGTGTACATGCTGAAATGTTAATAGCTGCCATGATGTAGGAAGACCACAAGCTGTGGGACAGGGAGGTGCCAGGTAGCAAATTCTCATGTCCTCCAGTGTCAATTTATCCTGGTCATCACAGCCTGTCTTTAATCAAATTGTTCCTGCTTGGCGTTTTGACATCTGTGAGAAAATGGGTCAGAACTGAGCTCAATGTTTTGTTGAGATATTATCCCTGTTTCATACTTGTTAATTGGGGCACTTGAACAAGATATTTGCTCTAACAAAAAATGGCAGTTTGGATATTTTTTTCCTGTTTTTCTGATTATAAGAATACTTTGTATTGAATGAGAATGTTGTGGATCTTTGTGTTGATACCAACTTTTTGGTATTTCAGCCACTAGACCAAAAATTATGGTTGGCACATCCTGACTGTTAGTCAAGTTCTATCATATTTATCATATGCATCTATGTGGGATTATTCCCATTTCTTTCCCCTAATGGTTGCTTTGCTGATGAGCTGCTTTTGCTTGGAGCAGTATATCTGTTGCTTGTACTTGATTGTTTCTATATGGTGGCTGTGTTCCTCTATACAACCCAGAGGAGTTTAAGAGGATATTCACCTCTCACTGTTTTTAAAACTGCACTTCAGTTCCCACAACTCCTGCTAAGCATCCTGCTATTGGCTAGAGGGACAGGGTGTAGAGAAAACACAGTGGCTTTTTAAAAAATGCTCTCTTGATTTCCCACCCACCTAACATCAGAAAATGCTTTTCTGATTCAAATACATATTTAATATTCTAACTTAAAAATTCTCTATGCTCTGTTGAGCCAGTCTCAAATCTCAATGGAAGCAGCTTTATGCTGCTTCTTAAGAGTCCACATGGCTGCATTTACAAATGACATAATTTTTTCATGAGAGTAGGTGCTGTCAGCAGGATTCTCAGAAATCGTGGGCTGAACAGTTGCTTTATTTTCAACTCTTGCTATAACTAATAAATTGGTTTTTGTGGATTTTCAGGGGAGCAAAATGATCCCAGTGATCTTTCTTAGCAAGTTGTTCCTTTGCCTTAGCAAAGTAGGACAAGTATTTGGCAGGGGCAGCTACAGAGCTGCCAGCGGGCTCCAGGTCAGAGCTGGAGCTGTGGACTGTTGCAGCAGTGCCTGAGGCAAAATGAAAAATTTGATTAAAACGAATTTTCAAACACACGCTTTTGTTCTGCAGATTTCAAGGTACGAGAAGGAGGGAGGTAGGTGTTCAGGTACCCCCTCACTTTCTGGGATGAACACTTGTGTGTTTCTTGTGTGTTTTTAAAATTCACATGAAGGTGAAGTCCTCCTCTGGCTGCCTCAGGACCAGTCACGGGTAATACATTATGACAGCAAATTTAGCAGGTGTGCCATCTGTAGTCAGCTGACACAGTGAGTCTTGCATCCTATTTGCCATAGGTGATGCAAAACTATATTTAAAATGGCAGTTGGAATGCAGAGTTTCCAAATTGTTTTTTTTTTCTCTTTTTCTACTGTGATCCCTGACTACCTCTGGAAAGGGTGTGTAGATGCTCTCAACATGTTGTGTCTTTGTTTCCCAGGTGTGGCACCTGAAAGTGTGAGGCAGTGAATGCTGCCTTATTGCTTTCCTCACACAAGCAATGGTGGGACCATGGTAACCTTTCTTTCACTCTGTCCAAAACCAACTGCTCTCCTTGCTCAGGCACACTCTGTTTGGCCAGTTATCCACAGCCAGTCATCCAGTTTTCCCCAGTTACTGGTACGTTTTGAACAAACACAGATGAGAGGAAGTATGAGACACCATGTTAAAACACTTCCTGCACAGTCCCCCAAAGAAAGGTCCTTGTGCAAATGCTTGACATACAGATCATATTCAACCTTTGATCATCTGTCATTTTATTGTAAGAAAGCATGCCATCATTTGCCACCGTTTAAAATAGACCCAAAGGAAGTCAGGGCTTAATCTTAACCTCAAACACATTGAGCCCTGTATTTCCTATCCAGCCATACACCGTGATATTTGGTTTCCTACACCTCGGGCTTGCTAAGTTTAGTTCCTTTCAGCCAGCTGCTAAGAAGGAAGGGAAACTGTGTTCGCTCTGGATAAAGCATTTGCTGTACTAAGTTGTAGACAGCAATACAGTTTTGAGGTTTCTCAGTTCTTTAAAAAAATATATTTTGAATTATTTTCTCTCTTAGTCTTAATTTGTTCTTACTCTTAATTTGTTTTAATTCTTAAAATGTTCATACATTTAAATCTTTTATGACATGCTTTCTTGGCCTTCTCTAGGAAGAGCTTTTGTGCTTAGGCATAATCATTTAGCATTTATGACTATCATGTGGTTATACCATTGCTAAATTAAACATTGGAGCGTTATTCATTAATTAATATTCTATCAAACCCAGTGCAGTCACTCAGGTCTTTCATCTTAGACAGTAAATGAATGAGTGGAATATGTAATGTACCATACAGAAATTGAGATTGCCTCACCAGAAATCTTTATTTATCACAGAAAGTAACCACATAAAATAGCTGAGATAAAACTGACCTATTTTCCCTCTGTATCAGTATGATTCCTTGTCTGTTTGCTTCAGGCAAGCAGATTTTTATCATGGAGGAACTGGCTCATTCTTTCTTGGAGGTAGTCTCAGGCCGTGCTATGAAAGCCCCAGCCCTGTTTCAGTAGTGTGTCTTCTGAGGACCTTAAATATTCGTTAACTCTATTGCTTTTCCTCCCTAATGTTTAGCAGAATTATGATAGTTTTGACGTAACTGTAACCACTGGGTTATTGGGCCACATCTGGCAGCCACATGCCACAATGTGCAGATGGTTCAGCATCCACAAGCTGGAACTGGCTCTTGGAGAAGGATTTGGCAAGACTGTACCCCATCCACACAGCAATGTGTTTTCCCAGTGACAGCATGAACTTTCTGGCAGAATTTTAGTTTGGGATTATTTACAAAGCAAAAGTCTTAGCAACATTAATATCTCTGTGAAACCTACAGGACTGGGAAAACTCACTCTTTGTCCCACCTGATTCTACTAAACATTCGTTAAATTCCTCCTTTCTGTATGTCACACATCTCTAACATTTCAAATTATGGAAGGGGAAAATCCTGATGGAAAGGATTTATAACACTATTACAAGAGGCAGAAGGGGCTGAAGACCTTAATTCAGTGCTTGTCTAGAGCTGCTGTTTTTCTTTCTTAGAGTTGCACACAATTTTATCTGAGTTTTTCTGATGCTTCCATAATGTTATATCCTTCCACCCCTGCTTGGTCCTTGCTTTTGAATGGCAACACTCATAAATTCAGTTTTGAATTTGATATCGGGATCCACTTACCTTCTCTTAGGGTGAATAAAAACATCCAGTCAAACATAAAATACAGTAGATATAAGTAGAATATTGATGTATGAAAAGAAAAGAAAGGTTAACTTCATCAAATGTAAAATGGGGTAGGAAACATTATCCTGCATTTTTATCTTAATACATGGATGGATGTTATTTCTCCCCACCATCCCCTCATGTAATGATGTAATTCTTCTCTGATTTTAAAATGGGATAATTCATAAGCTTCAACATTCCCTTTTTCAATTAGAGGCAAATTGGTCCTGATGTCTGCATACATTTTTTAAATGAATTATTTAAATGTGTTAAGGAAAAAGCAAAACATGAAGTTAATACAGAGCATTGCCCTACAGATAAGGACATAAGATACACAGAAAGGGGATGTAAAGCAAATGCTTAAGAAAAAGTTGTCTGGAGCGTGTAATTGAATTTATGTAATCCAGCCATGGAGACAGAAGAGCCTGTCAGTACTGCTGTATTAGTCTGCTCACAGATGGCTGAAAATATAAGGTGAAAATATTTGGATGCTCTGAAAAGCTACTCTAGCAAATCTTTGATCAGTCAGGACTACTTAATACAAAATTCAAAGCTGAAGGCCCTTCTGAGCCAAAGGAGACTTCTGTGATGAGGAAGCTCCTAATACACTTGAATAACCTTGGCAATTAGTTGCCAAACTTCCTGAGATGCCCAATGAGAGTGGGAATATTTGTCTCATTATTCTCAAAAGTGTGAAGATTCATAATCTGCCATCTCTCCTTGTTGATGTATGTAGCTCATCTTGCTGACTTTAATGCAAAGTACAGTAATACTCCATAAGGATGGCTAAGCAGCCCAGATTAAGGAGCTTTAATAAATGTTTGCTCCAGGCCCAGCTGTGTTAGTAGCAGCATCTCAGTGACACTTCCCAAACAGAGAACTGTTTATTATAGTTATGTAATAAATTACAAAGGCATTGTGCTGTGGGTTGCAGTAACATCTTGGTTTATATTGGTAATCTTAACACTTCATCTGTATTTCACTTAATGGATTCAGGAACAGACACCTCCATTCTCTTGGAAAAAAGATCAGCAGGAAAGCCCAAATCCATCCTTTTGTCTGTCATGTGTTGAGCAAATGGTGCTGACACCAGGAAATGTGCAGCACTTGACACGTGCATTCTGTAAGTGCTTGGATGCAGCTCGCAGGCACCGTGTGCCGTCAGCGCTTCGGGTGCTGACAGCAACCTGGCAGGTCCTCATAGTGGACTGAAAAGAGGATAAATGACTATAAAAAGCATATAATTGCATTTTTATGTGCGTAAACACATACATTAGTGAAGACTTCAAAAAATTAGCTGCTATCACAGACTAATGTATTATTTAAGCAACTTTTTGAGGTGTAAATAAATTTTAAACTATTTTAAGAATACAGGACTTTTTTAGGATGATAGTTCAGACTTTGAAGGTACCTGTGGTGAGGCAGAGGAGCTGTGCAAGTTGACTGGCGAGTTATTGTTCTTGCAACTTCTATACCCTTTGTGACAAGAGATGAGCGTGGTATCCTCTGCCCACAAATGGAGGGGCAGTTTGGCAAACTGGAGCAGCAAGAGACCCCTGAGCAAGGCCAGGAGTTATGGGGTTACTAGACCATGGCACTAAGTGCCACATCCACTCTCATCTTAGAAACCTCCAGGGATGGTGAATCCATCACCTCCCTGGGCAACCCATTCCAATGCCTGATTACCCTCTTTGTAAAAAATTTCTTTCTAATATCCAACCTGGCACAGTTTAAGACCGAGCCCCCTTGTCCTGCTGCTGGTTGCCCAGGAGAAGAGACCAACCCCCACCTGGCTACAACCTCCTGTCAGGCAGTTGTAGAGAGTGCCTTAACCATCATCCCACTATCTACACTCTCCTTGGAAAAGACAAACCCAGGTTGTCTAATGCAGCCAGAGGCAGGCTGGAGTGAGCCAGGGCCTCTGTCACACTAAGCTCTCCTCCAGTTTTACCTCTTCCTGTGACATTTGTGTTTTGGTTTGGTTGCACCCTGCCTGCAGGTGGGAGTGAGCCGGGGCAGCAGCCAGCTCGCTGCCATGGGTGCTATGAGGATTTACTTCCAGGACTCTGGCACTCAAAGAGGTCCTCAGAGATTGCAGAGAATGACCCTCAGAGCTGAAAAGAGTTTGATAAAAGATTTTTGAGACCTCTGTAGGTAGTGATGTGGAACATTTATGTGTGTACGACATCTAGCTATCCATTAGAAAAAACCATGAATGGACTTTGATGGCAGGGCAGTATTCCTGACATTACAGTGATGAGTTACTGTGCACATTGCATGACATCCATGCAGAGCCTTGAGCAACAGATGACTAAGTATCATCTGATTCTCTGTTAATAAGAAGTAGGTGAATATGCATGTTTCACTAAGGAAGGAAATGATGAAACTGGGGCAAGATACTTGGAAAGAACTCCATTTGAAAACCCCTTTTTCCTTTCCAGGGCAAAGTAGACACTGCTAACAATTTTGGTGGGATTGGGAAAAGCCAAAATTATAAGGAAGCACTCTTTTGCTTTTAAAGCTTTTGGAGTTATGATAGTGAGATGATAGAAATTTTATTGTGCATGTTTCCAGTGCAAAACTATGGAACAGGCAGAAGATTTCCAACTGCCTTTAATAAGAATTGGGTAACTCAGATGCATGCTCAGCTGTGCTCTGAATTTAGAAGTCAAGCATTGCTCCCAGCAATGACTTTTTAAAAAATTGATTTTCTTAATGTAAATCATCTTCTAAGGTGACCTTGGGTGAGGCAAATCAATACAGGACTGCTGAAAGCAGCACTTGCTCTCAGCAGAAACACTGACGCCAGAGCTGGGCAGCCCCAGCCACCCCCTGCCCCATGGCAGCCCTGCACACACCTGACCCCGGCCCCTTGTCCTGGCCCTGGGGAGCCACCGGCCCTCTCACATGCAAGGAGGTAACATGGAGGGTGGTTTGAACACGTGGAGTCCTTTGGTTGTACCAAAGCAGCAGGCTCTCAGGGAGACACTGCAGATCTTCAGTGTCGGGCTGTTTTGTGGGATAGGCTCACTGGGATCCCCTGAGCAGGGGTAATGGTCTTCAGTTAGTCTGTAGGATCAGTCTGGCTCTGGCAATGCATCGAGCACGAAGCACAGCCATCACTCACTGAAGGCCTCTATTATTTTAAACATGAGCAGGGAGAAGAGAAGCTTTTATTACTTATACATATATGCAGGCTTAACTTGTTTATGACTTCAAATATTCCTGTGAAAAGCACAGGAAATAACAGAAATGTAAAAAACCCACAAGAACTAGATAGCCTGTGCATCACCATAGTTTCCATTATTTCCTGGATTTAACTAGCTCAGAAATACTGCAGGAAGTGCTTTTTCTTGTGGTATTTTTGCTTCCTCTCCAGAAGAGTGGAAGCATTACACAATGGCATGTGAAAATGAGAGAGGGACCTGCACCACCAGTGGGTTGGGTTATGGGAGCACTGGATTTCTGCTTTCTGTGGCTGTTCCCATCTCAGCAGTGGAGGGGTGAGGGCTGAGGGCTGGTGTGGCAGCACTCACCAGCTCTCAGCAGCCAGGAATGCTGGTCCTCTTTGGGGAGGATGACAGGGGAGCAGGAGGGTGGGCAGTGGGCAGGCACAGGGCTGGCAGAAGGGCACTGGGATCGCTTCTCTCTCCTCGTTACTCAACGCTTGCAGAGAAGCTGATCAACCTGAGGTGCTGCTTTGCAGCTTTGGGCCAATTTTTACTCTCAGTTAAATGGCCCAACACCCATAGACAGCTTAATAAACACCCAGGAGGTTGATCCAATTCCTTGTGTATATTTTATTGTTTTGACACATTTTGAGGTCTCATTTAGAGATGCAAAATGCCTGTGACCTCCCTCCATCCAGGCTGCACGCTGACCAGTCAGCATTTGGTCTGGTGAGCCAGAGCATATGCATTAAATCCCGCATTAAAGCTCTGCCAATAACATTGTGCTTATTAAATAATACAAACATTTTTCCTGTTTGCCAAACAGTGGGGATCCCTAGTGCACACTGGGGAAGCATGAACTCTAAAAGCCTCTATTCTTTTTTAATTAGGCTGTATCTAATTAAAATTATTGCCTGCCATTACTAGCATTTATAAAGTATTTTCCAACTCAGCATGACTCATGGGGCTATATGGAGACAGATTGCACTGCAGTCTATTTGGGATGTGTTTGCCTGTGCTGTGCAATCGCCCTTTATCATCACAGGCAGGCAGTGTTTGTCTGAGTTATTATTCGGTGTGTACTGCCAGCCATCCAGGCCTCCACAGTTCCTTTTATAAATTCACTGATTAGCCTACTTTGCATACATATGAAATCTGGGTTTGAGATTCAGCTTGGGGCTCTGAAAGGACAAATTAATTTGAAGGCAGAAGCAGGACTGTCCCTCGAAGTTGCTGATGGGGAATTTAACAGCTCAAGATGCTGGGCTAGTTCAGGAGTCAGCTATTGCAAGTGATGTGGAAACACCTGCAGTCTTTCTATTAACCTGTGTGGGAATGGGAACCACCACATGTGCTCCAAGCAGCCTGCTCAAGCTCAGCCCATAAGGAGTGACTGTTTTGGAGAGAAGCAAAGACCACAGGCAATCCTGGTAAAGCCAAGGTTAGCCAGCAACACCCGCTGGAGTGGAGCCAGGTGTTCCTCCAAGGAGAGAGCAACCAAGAGCCCGCCTAGAGCGATAGGAAGAGGTTGTGGCCAGCAGAGGTTTTGCCTGCATTTGCCTGAAGAATAAAAGTATGTCTGAAGAGGGTGTGGAGGGTGGCTGAGCGTGGCTGGGGGGATCTGGGCTGGAAGGGAAGCAGGCCAGGAGGGACTTGGACCAACTGTTTGGTGCAGGGCAGGAGCAGTCTGCAGGCAGTGGTGCTGGCTGAACAGTGAGGGATGGGGGCTGCTGTGGGACAGGGGGACACTTGGGGCTTGGACGAGTAAAAGGGAGCTACCCATGGAGCTGAGGACAGCTGCCTCAGGCCAGGCAGTAGCACTTGGAGAGATCATGCTGGTTTGGCAGGATCTTGGCTGGAAACATGAAAAGTAATGTCCCAGATTTCCAGGGTCTGATTTCCAGGTGTGGAGGACTGCGGGTTTGGTGGCTACAGGGTTAGAGCCACAGCTCAAAGGGGTGAGACATCCTCCACTCAGGAGGTGTGTCCGCACTGGAAGGATGGAAGGAATGGAGCAGAGTAACCCTCATGAGAGCCCACACTCCAGGGGGCAGGCAGGCAGCAAGCAGTGCTTCTGCTGAGGGATGTGCAGGGCTGCTCACCTTCCCTGCCCTCCCCAGACCCTGCTTCATGCCCCCAACCCCCTCACCCCGACTCCGGCTTTTGGCTCCCTCAGGTTGGGTTTGAACGTAGTGCAGATGTGAGGGCTGAGCAGTGGGCGAGGAGATGGCAGCAGGATGCTGCCTGAGGGGACACAGTGGCAGTGGCAGCCACTGATGGAACACCTGAAAGTAAAAGACTCAGCTCTGCAAATCACAGCTGAAGCTGTCGCTGTGTCAGTGCAAGGTTTACAGTTATATTTCAGCCCTTGTTCTCTTTCAGTCTCTGTGGTATATTTTTCTTCCAAGGGTTATTACAGTGCATGAAACATAGGTGTCTTTCCTTTAAGTCAGTTCATCCCAAGTAAGACATAACAAGACATGGAATTAGATTAAAATTAAAATCTTACCATATAAATTTAAGTTTTTAGTATAGGCTTGCCCATCTGAGATTATACCATCTTTATTCTGAATGCTGTACCTAATACAAAATAAGATGTAATACCTGCTCTGTGAGCTGATAATCTAAAAGGCAGGGCCTTTAAAAAGAAAAGGTAATATTTTCAGCTTTATTTTATAGGTGAGGAACTGGGACACAGGGAATCAAATTACTCCCATGTCATGCAGACTAGGAATTAACATGTATTTTGAATTTCCAGTTTTGTCTTAACCACAGAAACAAATTTTCTCTTTGAGTAGGGATGGTTTATTCTGGATTTTAAAACATTTCTTATATGGAGTGCTAAAATAATTTAAAGCTCTTGCTGTGCTGTGGTTGTTCCCTTGATGCCTAGACAACTAGCTTTATGTCTGCAGCATTTTCTTCTCCCACTATAGATCAAAATATAAATTTCTTACCTCATTCAAGACAGTCTTTGCTACGAGTCCTTCTTTTCTTCACTGTACCTTGAAGAACAGTTGCGTGCATCATCCAAATATGAGCTTTGCACTATTTCTGGTGTTGAAACAACATCAATAAAACCTCCTGGTGCTTTTTCCTGCAGACAAACACCATGATAATTAACGTGAATACAGTTATTCGTCAACTGCCACTCAGTTGGCTTTTATGGGTCATTCTTATGCTCTTTTATTTCTCTTTAATTACATGGTAGAGAAAGAAGAAGCTGAGGTTGTGCATGGGACAGGGCTTGTGGTTGCCAGCTAACAGGGATGAGTTTTGGACTCATGTTTTCCTGCTTTAGAAGATGAAACAAGACAATGTTTCTAACACTCAGGTTAGGTCCTTCTGCCATGACTGGCAGATTGGTTTCCTCCTCCAAGTTGCTGCTAGAGCTGAGTTTTTTTCTGAACTGCTGCCCTGTAGAAGTTCATTTGAATTGCTGTGCTCATGTCCTGCTGGAAGCCTGATTTGCCTTCAAATTTAGGATTTGCATCTCAAGAACTGAAGGCAGCATCTTGGGCAGATTTTCGTAAGGGCAGCTGTTTTTACCAGCAGAAGGCACTGGGTTAGATTGTCTGGATCCTGATGCCTTTTCAGCGATTTGTTTCTCATTTCTTAACGCAACAGTATTATTCTGGATACCTGAATTTCTCACAGGAAAAGCACTGGGAGGAGTGTGCTAAAATGAAATTAGGGGGATAACAAGTTTATACTTGTTTCTTCTTCTCTTTCCCATGCATGGCTATAACAGGCAGGAAATTAAGTGAGATCGACCTTCAGGCTGGGCTGAAAAGGTCATTTGCCTCTTTGCATGTCACAAAACCAAGCTCCCTCACACCTGAGGCAGGGTAGCAGCTCTTACCCATTGCTTGCCTCTGTGGTGTCTGGGTTTGCTTTCCTTCCTGAGCTGAACTTGCGAGTTAACGAGAGCTCACACACCAAAGCATAAAAGAGAATGGTAAACCTGCCTGTTTGGTTGCATCTGGTTTCACCGGTTTGCAGCCGAGGTGAAAAGGGTTTTCAGCCTGAAACAGCATGTTACAGCAGAGGAGTCACTTTTCAGTGCCATGGAACACAAAATGGTTGCAGCTCTTTGGAATAAAGAAACCCAACTCACCTCTCCTCCAGCTCTGGTCTTCCATGGCACCATTGGAATGATGGACCTGCTTTAGATCATCTGGGCTTTGGCCAAAACTATCTGCATCTGAAAGGGAAATACTGCCAGAGCAGTTAAATTTAGCCTTATTAATTATTCCTGGCAGCTCTCGCAGCGTCAATTAGACAAGGATTTACATTCCCCAACATTGCAACAAACGTGGGTAGAGCCCTTCCCAAATCTTCGTTCGCGAAGCCTAGCCATGGATGGACATTCCCCAACAATTTTAGCATAATTTTCACTTTAAATCTGTTTTAAGTCCTAAATATGCAATCCGTCTATTAGAAGATGGTCACTTCCCCAAGTAATTTGAATTTGTGTTACTTTATGAATTAAAATAAAGGAATTCTTTACTGTCAGAAATCATTAGTATATGTGCTTTTAGCATTTTTTTTTTTTTTGTTAGCTGCACCATCACCATACTACCTTTTGTTTGGTTACTTTTGTTTTCCTGCTATCAGGCTCTAGAGACCCTTTAACCCTAGCTTTCTACTTGTCAGACTTAATGTGGGAAAAAATAGGGTTTGTTTTTTCTTTTTTTGTTTGTTTGTTTTGTAAAGAGTATAGCAAGACCATAGGCAGATACTGCTGTGTAACCACTCCTTTGAATTGCACAGGAGCAGGTCAGCAATTTGAATGGCTGAAGATAACTTGAGCTTATACTCAGGTGTGAGGCTGCCCTGGCTGGTCCTGAACCCTGCCAGGACATGGGTGCAGTGTAGCCATGCAAACCAGCAGCAGAGCTGTGTTGTCACCTTGTCCCACAGTGTGCTAGTGCTATGTGCCAGCCTTAAGCCCCAGGCGAGGGCAGGAGCTGCAGCAGCCGAATGTCAGGCACAAGGCTTGGTCTGTGGGTGACAGATGCAGGTGGCATTTCTATGGTGGACTTTTCTATCATATCTAATACCAGGACTGAAGGAATTTCTGTACTGGCACCCATAGTGGAAGTGAGCTTTGGGAATCAAAGAAGGCATTGCCAGCAGAATTGTATGGCCAGTCTTCGCGAACGAAGATTTGGGAAAGGTCATTACCCTTCGAGCCTGCGCAGTGGATTTTTTAGGTGAGACACAGTGTGCGCTGAGCTGAGCCCACCCTTTAATCCTAAGGTTCATCTGCCGGGGCCGAGCGAGCTTGGACAGTGGCAGTGAGGTCCTCAGGACGTAGGTTTGTTTAGAGTGACCTTCTCTTAGATGGATGGCCTTACAGGGCTGACGAGCTCCATCTGCCTGGGGGAGTTTCCCTGGCCGGGAATCGAACCCGGGCCGCAGCGGTGAGAGTGCTGCATCCTTATTGCTATGATATAGCGTCATGACTTTATATCATTGCTGTGGAAAGTAATGTGACAGTCAATGAAAATAATTCAGGTAGCTAATTCTCCTTCCTTCCATGCACCATCTTGTATTGAGTTAATATTAATAATATTAAGATTCCAGTCTTAGCAGTGATAAAAGCATATCTCTGTGATAAAGCCAATTCAGCCATAAAAAGGGTAAATGTTTATGTGCAGTAACTAAGCAGATGAGTAAGAGGAGCCCTCAAAGCAGAAAGTCTAATAATAATGTCTAAGAGACATTAAAGTCACTGTACAGAGCAGGATTGCAGCTGCCCTTGAAGTTGAACACACACTTAAGCGTTCACATCTGCTCTGTGCTTACCAGCATATTAGTACAGGGAGAGCACCAACTTGTGAAAAACACCACATCTTTTATAGCATTTCTTAAATATTCAGAATTTCCAGACATAAAAGGACTAACGATTTTTTAATAGCAGTAGAATTTCTTTAAGACAGAAAAAAACCTCTGCTATCCAGAGATCTGCTGGCTGTGATGGCAAGGCATGCGAACATGCTCTGGAGACATCAAATATAGGGGGTGTTATGGACACCCAATACCTTGCTGTTTAAGGAAACTGCTCCATACTTGCACTAAGGTTTAAATCATAATTGCATTGATAGCTGTAATAGCTCGGTGGGTGTAACTGTGAAGTAAATACAAATTTGTGTCTCCTGTGAGTAGGTAAAGCGTATAGCGTGTGCTGAAAGACAGAAACAGATCTTTCATGTTGCTTAGTAAACATGTTCCCAGGCTGTCACTTCTTTATCCTCTACATGGACCACAAGAGGATCAAAGTATAACATCTGTTTGTAAACATGATCAGGTGCAAATCAGTAAAAGGAAAGCAGTGCAGTATGAAATTATAAACTGCCCATTTATATGCTCATCTACCATAACAGAATATGGTCTGGGAAGAACTTTAGCTAGAAAAATCATCCCAATATCTAACAAAGGAGCCTTATGCCTCTGCAGGCTCCTAGGTTATTTCTCTGTGGAAAACATACAAATGTATGTTTTCTTCACAGTCACACCTGCAGCCCCTTATTATTACACTTTTCGATGGCAACTAACATGAAGTAAGAGCTGGTATCTCCCAAGAAGCACTTCCTTTATCTTCATCAATAGCTTAATTTAAATATCTATTTAAATTTAAATGATCACAATGACAATAAAAATAGTTATCTCCCTAAATTCCTAGCATTTCAAGCAGTCCTTTATCAAATCATCTGACTCTCTCTCAATGTGTGTCTTGTGTAGCTGTCCGTGCTTGTGTGGAGGCTGCTTACATCTCTTCTGCTTTGGCAGCCTGTGAGGTGTGCAGCAACACCCAGAGGGATGAGATTTTAGGGTCAGAAAGGGCAGGAATTAAATTATCTTGAGAATTTTTAGCTCTTGCTTTGAATCATTAACTAAGCCTGGTAGTAACAATGGACAAAAAAGCCCCCACCTGTCTTTTTGAAGAACTCTTTAAAACTATGTGTGGTCAACATGGAGAAAGGATAGCTTTTAGCTGTAGTCTCCTTGAACAATCCCTAGCACTGCAGCTGAAGATTTCATGCGAAGTTTGTTGTTGTTGTCTGCAACATTTCGTTGCAAGTTATTATCTGAGTTGGCTATTGTTGTTCTTAGTCAATGGGCTTTTAGAGCTAGAGATAGCATCAACAAAAAGGAAAGTGATCCCTGTTTCACACCCCACATTGTACTTGGCAGGCTGAACAATGCCAGAAATGTACCAAATACACACGGTGAACAAAGGTTGGAAATAGGTTGTCACTCTTCAGGCAGATCATGTGTCAAAGATGCAGTCGGCTCATGTGCAAAAGGACAAAAACATCCCTGGCTGCCCTGCAAATTCAGCAAAAGCATCTCTGGCTCCCTGAAAATTCACCAGTAAAAGCTGTCTGTGCCCCAACAGATGATGGACAAATCCTCATCTCTGAGCTCATTGCCTGGCCTTGCATTTAAATATTTTCAGTTTTCATTTATTTACTTTTTGCTAGAATAATTATTTTAGTTTTTACTGTCCAGGTGGCATTTTACTTGAATGGCATACACTTGTGTGGCACTTCAAAAGGCTTCCTCCTACATTGCCATTTCCAAAGGTTTCTGTGCCTTTTGATTTTTGAGAAGTCCTGGGTTGGTCCTTGCTCTTTGATTTTTAAATAAGTACCTGGTTATTGTCATCCCTTGTGTTTAGGACTGGAGGTCAATGCAGCCAAGGTGAGATCACTGATCAGTGAACAGGGATTCCCTTCAAGGCAGCACACGTCACTAACGTGCGTTAGGTGGCATCTCATACTGACAGTGTTCTTAGACATGGACTGTGGTCACTGCAAGGATTCAAATAATCTTTATTTTCGACATGAACTATTTTTTGGCTTTAATAAGCAAAGCTCTTTCCTGTGTCTGCCCTGTAAAGCCAAAGATGGCTTGCCGTGAGCTTGCATGATGAAAGCTAGGATTATTACAGACTCGCACCCAAAGTGCAGAGGGACCAGGTTAGGTCCCAGTGTCATTCCTGACTCTACAGCTTGATCCTGAGCAACCTTGTCTTGACTTTGTTTATCCCTGAGATGTAGGCCTGGCTGGCCATGCCCATCCTGTAAATGGTGTAGGAGCCTCAGGGTAAGGCGCAGCAGACATCCTGCCAAGGAAAACCTTACACTTAGAAACACTGTCTTTAAATAATGTGTCTTACTTCTGTAAACTTGCAGTACCATTACATCAGATGCTATTCCTTGTCAGAAAGTTGAAGGTGGACAACCTATGAGAAATAGCCCAGTATTTCCCCAAGAATGATACAGCTCCATGTTTTGCAGCAGTATTCTTCAGTCACCTGTATCAGATGTCTTTTGTTTGCCTGGCTGTGCCTTGCAAGGGACTGCAGATAGTCAGCTTTGGGATTTCTCTTGAAAGAATTTGCTGTGATTGAAGGGCATCGTGAAACCTCTTTTTTTTTTTTTTTCTGTAGAAAGATGAGGGAATTTGACAAATACTGAATAACACGATCAAATAATTTACAAGTGTGACTTTGAGTTTGTTTCCTTTCCCTGAGCTATTTATGCAGCACATGTTTGAAGGCAAGCTGTGAGTATTATGCAAAGAAATCTTCTAGCATGCAATCTCCAAAAGGAGATTTAAGATTTAATTTCAGGCAGGATCTGGATCACAGCAGCTAATAGGAAGAGCTGTTTACGCTACTCTGGCAGCCATACTAAAATTTTAGTGTGTTTAATGCTTATATTCCCATGTTCCATTTCTGCTGTGGTGAAAGGCATTTGCATGCATGGACTGGCTGAATGAAATGCCCATGGAAATGAAATGCCATGTGAAATCATGTTTTGTCATGAGTTGCAGAAGCTAAGGTGAATGTAAGAGGGAACATGAAAGCTTCATCTCACCCACCAATGTTTATTGCCATAAACCAGTGGAATTCTACTGGTGAGCTCTGGTGAACTGGCTGTTCTCCTATGGCAGCAATGCCCCAGGACTCTGGGGTCTCACCCCAGAGCTGACAGGCAGCAGAGAGTGAAGAGAGAGGTCTGTTTTCCATCTGCCCGCCCTGCACGAACATAAGTGAATGAAATTCTCTTTCTCTGGTTACGAACCTTTACTGTAGCAAGAGCATGAGATTAATGCAGTATCCTGGGCTACACTGCCGAGTTCACCTAGTCCAGCCAAGCCACAAAAAGTGAATGACAGTGGCTCTTTCCTTCTTCTCCATTTTTGTGCTGTATATGGTGCATTCCCTTCAGCTACCACAGTCATCCCTTACTGGTGATGAAAAGCAATAATGCTCTGTTTTTGAAGAACAATAACTTTGCACTAAAATACCCCTTAGTTGTGATCTCAGCTGTGGTAGAGAAATGTGAGCAGTACTCACTACTCAGTCCTCACCCATCATCAATATTATCTTTTCCAAGGAAACAGCTAGATTCCCTGAGATCCTGTGGGCTGTAGCTGACAGGGATGCAAGCCCTGGCAGTGGTGGAGGGCCAGAGGCCCAGGTTTAAGGTATTAAAGAGGCTCTGCTGAGCTGGCACTTCCTGCTCTGCCTGCCATGTGTGGCTCTGAGGGTTTTCCTTCCCTGCCTGTCGAGACAGAGGTAATTTTGGGGTCTTAAATCTCTGAGTACACAGAGAATTTGACAACTGCTCTGAGTTTCTGTTAGTGCTGTGCTTGGACAAAACCCAGTATTTTGTGACAAATGCCATAGCCAAGTGCATTCATTAAGAGAAAGTATGAAGTGGCTGCTTTCCCCTCAGAGGTAATGCAGTATTCTTTCCAATTGTTCCCTGCTACTTGGCTTGTGCTCTGCTCACTGCTGGCACAGCAGCCAGGCATTGACCTGCTGTTTTCACATGTCCTTTCATGACCTGGCCCACCACTTTGTCCACATCAGTGTCTTTCAGCTTAGGTTAGTGCATAATCTCTTGAGCCTATCTCTGACCACCTCCTTTTCTTCTCATTTTTCCAAAGCCCTCTTTTATCTCACTTTCTTCTTTATTTTTTTCCTGGCTACTTAGGCTCCCAGATCCTCCTTCTGCTATGAAACAGATGTGAGAACATAATGGCAAGAGTCCATGGCAGCTGGTATGATAAAAACTCTAAATGTCAGGATGATATTCCCGAAATTAGAGATTGTATGATTTATTTTTTTTAGTTTTGAGCATTTCCAGTGAATGTGTTCAAATACCTGAAAATAGAATTCTTTCTGAGAAAATCACGATTTGTCTTGATGTAAACCAGCAGAAGGATAGAATCCAATTAAAAGGGAGAACTCAGGATGTGGTATGTCTACATGGCTGAAGTCAATGTCAAAACTCCAACAGCCTTCAGTGGAGTCAGGATTTCTTTAATAAAGGAAAGGTGCACTGCTAAATCAAACTGCCTTGATTCCTTTCACTAGAAGTTCTTCTTGATTAGGCACAACAGAATTTGTCCTGTGGAAAAGGATCAGGAGAGGGAGAGAGCACAGCAGAAATCAGCCCTGGAAAAAAAATCTGATTTTAAGAGATGACTTGAGCTCATATACACAAGACCTTATTAAATGGAGACTATTCAGTCACACAGTTACAATGGCTATAATGGGGAAGGAGTTTTTCATTAATTATTCAGCAGAAGGGAGATCTATATTTTGCCTCAGACTGACACTTTTTAACATCTGCTTAAAACCTGTCTCATAACAACTATTATCAACATGGGTTTTTTTCTCCCCTTTTAGAGTAATCATTATGCTGAGCTTCCAGATTGTTTAAGGTATCTGACGTCCAAGTATGAGTCTGCTGTTACAAATAGTTGATACTTATAATTGCTATTCATTTTCCTATGTTTGACTCGCAGCTGATTGGTACATTTGTTTTTCTCAGTTGTAATTGTGATGCAGCAGTGGCCTTGATCTTGCTAACTGTTGTATCTGAGTTTAACTGCAGTCCTGTAATCCCAATAGGCTCATTTTAAAAGGACATAGTGACTCAAATTCATGCCTAGTACAACTCTATTGAAATGAGCACTTTTCACCAGTGATGAATTTATCTACAGATATCTACAAGTGCCCTGAACACATAAGGAGGGGTCGTTAGCAATTCCACAGCTGAGCAACCAGCCACCAAACTGCTGGCTTTGAAGGGGTCACTTAAACAAGATTTTCTGTGTTCCCCACAAGGCTTCCCACCCCTGCTCACAGGAAAAAATCCCAAACCAAACCCCTCGAAAAAGCACATGTTCTGCCTGAGGTCATTGAGGGAAAACTCAGATCTATTACAAAATCCATGAGCAGTGCATCTTGAAAATGGGAAGGCAATTCAGACATTCACTTTCATAAGCACCTAAATTACAATGAACACTTCTTATATGCCAAGAAATATTTAAAAAGTCTAGTTAATTTAAATTAAACAGAAATTTGGGGCTCTTGTATGGTGAGTGTTGCAGCAGAGGACTACTAGCCTCTTCAGTCCTGCATTTTTAGAGTGTTTGCAGTTGAGAAATGTGACATCCAAAGGGCCAATGACTCTGCAGTCAGCTAATCCTTCATCGCTCCGAACACCATCCCACAGCATGCAGTGCAGCAAAGACAAGATAGTGGTAAACTGGTCATACCATTGAAAATCTTCATTTAATTTGTAATCATAGGGGAAAATAGCACTGTAAGCATATAATTGTGCATATACTTTTGTATCAATTTTCTATCCTTTTTTTAATCCATTTTGCATTCTTTCCTCTGATATTAGTGAATTTGTAAGTTCTGTCTTTCTTGCACACTGGGCTGGAATTCTAACCTACGGGTTGGGACCTCATTATCAGACACTGACAATGCAAGGCAGTGCTTACTTAGCCAGCCAAACAGCAGCTGAATAGCACCTTATCAGCTGAGATCAAACACCGCACATTTCACCGCCCGGGTGGTTGAAACGTGCTTCTTTTCAGATGCCTTTTCAGATTCATTGCAGACTCTTTGCATATGCACCACCTGCAGACCACGGCTCCTGAGTGACTGCTGTCCATAACTCCGCTGTCTCCAGCGGCAGAGAATGAATATCACAGCTGGCAGAGTTAAAGGCATCGATAATCACTGTAGTACCCATCATTCTCAATAATTCTGCATCAGTACAAATCGTTGTATAATTGCATTTATAGCACATAGAGTGTTTGAAGAAAAAAACCCAAACCCCCTTTATTTCCATATGAGGATGATGTTGATAAACTAGCAGGGCATACCGATTTGTGGAAGACTTGCTCATCACAAGTCACTCCAAGAACACCCTTCAGACAAGTTTAACCTATCTTGTGTTCGCTCAGACACCCAACAGGGACCTCCGTAAACCCACGTGAATCCTGTTTGAGGGAGTTAAGGCTCCCAGAGCAGTTAAGCTCTGGCTGGGCCACCTAGGCACCATTAGTTTCCCAGGAGACGAAAGACTGGCTTTTGGGGCTGCCTGATGATTTGGCTGGCGTTATTCCGGGATGTGTGCTGCGTACCCCCGGGATTTCTTGGTGGTGAGCCTGGCGCTCGGTACTCCTGCCTGCTCAGAGCTGGTTCCTGCTCCAGGGACTGCATGCCAGAACAGCTTTCTCTGCTGCCAGACCTTTGCCTGGCCTTTTGCCCTCGCTTCATCTACTCTTTGGCACCTGGCAACAAGACAAGTAAGAGCCAAAAAATCAAACGCTGTAATTCCACCTGCATTCATTTGTACATCCTACTTGTAAATCAAGTGAAGGAGGCAATATAACACAGCTATTTGAGAATTGCTTGTGATGGTTTATTTTTCTGAACTGAAGGTGAGGGCTATAGCCCCTGTTACTTTCAGGCCCTAATCTAGCTGTTGTCACTGGTGCTGCAAATTCAATCCCAGTGGCCTGAATAAAAAGCCCCTTATCTCTTAAACCTCTGCTGATCCACAGTCTAGCATTGGCCTAGCCTCATTAGACAAGCAATACCCTGGGACACTCACTTATGAAAGGTTAAAAAAAAGTAGGTAGCAGAATGTGCTGAAATATTTATGTTCTTTATTCTTGAGGTGAGATAAGTATGGGTAACTTTAGAGGTGAACCTTCACTACCTGCCGAGTCTTTAGAAATACTTTGCCTGCTGAGTTCTCTAAAAATAAATTTGAATGTTCTGCTTGTTAAAAATTAGTAATATTTTTGACTTGTAAGCATAAAAGGAAACTTTTATTTACTAAACTTAGATTAGTATGTATATACAGATCTAACACTGTAAATGTAAAACTGGAACAGCGTCTCAGAGATTCTATTTGACTGCCCTATTTATTGTAACAGTTAACACAGCATGAGTCTAGAGGCTGTTAGTAAATTGTGCCTTTAGGATATGAAAAATTCAATTGCCTAATAGTAGCAATTTTGAAATAAATATTCTATTAGTAATAGAGTTAGAAACATTACTCCCGATGTTCTTCACTTTCATGTAGGTATTTCATGAACAGCACTTTTCAGTTCAAGTAGGTATTGAATGAATGACAATTTTTCAATTTTTCCAAACTTTAGGTAGAGTGAAGACTTTGTGTGAAGTTTTTTTCCCCGGTTTTCTATATATTTAGAGGTCATCCAGTGCACAGTGTTTCCTGCAAATGTCATGCTTTCAGTGATTGATCCCTTCTTTCAACAACGTGGGAAGATCTTTCTGGATTTTTGGTTTTGTGTCCTGAATAGGCTATGAGTACATAGAAAAGATGTTTTCCTTGCTTTAGGGCTTACTTTCTAGTCAATTCCTAGCTTTTCATGTCTTAGTTCTATGCACTTGAACACCTTGACTTCTCAGAAAAATATCACTTTTTTTTCAGCTGAGACCACGCAAATTATTTTTTGTCAGCATCTCTTTTCCTTCTGTCTTGAGTGAAGGGGGAGTTTTCTATCCTGTAACCCTGTCATCTGATCTGGTTTTGCATTAAAAGCATCATCAGACTGTTGAGAACAACCTGTGGAAAATGAGAAATGGAGTTGAACAGGGGAAAGGGTGCATTGCTCAGAGATATTAAAAAAATGAAAATTGAACAGGACCTACTAAGGTGCGAGGAAGATTATGATTTTATTTATTGTTTCAAGTTTTTTGGCTTCTTAAGACTGCTCTTTTGATACTTTAGTTAAAATACATAGAGTAGTACATGACAATTTCCTTTCTTTTGTCTGACCTTAAATGTTTTCCTTATCAAAAATGCCATGGCTGTCCGCTGGCAGGAGGAGAGCGGGTGCCTGAGCCTGCCTTCCCTTTTTGTTCAGCACAAACAGGTGGCAACGTCGGCAGCTTTCTCCTTTTGCATGAATGGTTTTTAGAAAGCTGAAACTTGGCCTTCTGGAATGCGAATATCCTCTTTTAGGAATTCAACATAGGATTCTGGACTCAGTAAAATGGGACAACTTTCTGTTGGCTTCTTCTGAAAGGGACATTTCTGTTGGGTGGGTGAGCCAATGCCTTCTACTCTTAAGATGATTATTTGGTAGTTATTTGTTAGAGCTAGGCAGTCTGTTTGACTGCTTTAATGTGTTATTTTGACATTGACTGGTGTGGGTGGATCTTCCCTTGCAGCATCATTGATTTCTCAAGTGTTCAAATGCATTTTACGTATTCAGGCAATTTTATGCTAAAAAGAGTATCTTGGTGTTTGTTCTGTGTATTAGCATTTAGAATTCCTTTCAGTTTATAACTAGCTATACATTTATATATCATGTTGTCTGTCTGCATTTTTCAGGATTTTAATGAAAAGCAAATACTCAGCTCCACTGAGTTCCATATGTTCTCTTAGCTTATTATTTCCATTTTATCATTTTGTCTTTTATTTAGATTAATTTAGATTTCAAGTCACTTGTCTATGATTTCCTCCATGCTAACTTGACACAGTTATTTGAAGTAAAATATAATTCAGATGGGATTGTTATTTTAGAATTGATTTTTTAAGTCTATCTGATTTGTAAGAACCTAAACAAATAATTAATAAGAATCACTGAAAAGTAGCACTGCTTTTTTACTTTCTGCCACAAAGTTCCCAAACTAATTCTGAAACTGGATCCTGTAGCTATAGGATACAGCCAGATGCATCTGGGAGATCTCAACCCATATTGATGCTCATGTTCATCAGCAGCAGACAGGAATTACTGAAGAATTCTGGTCAGCCTTCTACTCTCATTTACCTTTACTGCAAGTTAAGCAGGCCACTTAGGAAATGCTGCACTCTGGCCACCTCCCTATTATTCCCATCCAGCCAAAAAGAGAGTGGCTCAAGGGAGGCTTCTGGCCAGGAGCTGTGGTAGCCTTATTTCTGAACAGGAGTAAGATAGAAATGGCCAAGGCACAAGACTGCATGTTCTCACTTGCAGACCATGTGGAACTCAATTTTCTGACCAGTATAACTGAGTGGATCTAATTGGGATGTGCTGAGCATGAGCTCAGGGCTGGCTCAGCCAAGACTTCAGTGGGCCTTTGGTACCCATGAATGAGGGCAGTTCTTTGCTTGGCCTTGCACTTCTTTCTGCCTGTAGCATTCAAAAATGTGCTTAAGAGCGATCATCAGAAGGCAGGAAAACTTTCAGCACCAGAACTGATGAACCCATTGGTGATCAAGGGAGTAAGTAGGAAAAAAAGTGAGGAGTGATGCTCTTTGGGAAGAGATCTACCATTTTGTTATCGTTGTTTGGCATCTCACACAAGTAAGGGTCTGTGCCTGGGGCTCATGGCCACTACTGTATCTGCAAGAGTAATTGAAAGAGGGAATTTATGTACATTTGTTGATTTCTTACTTTTTGTATTTTATCTATTAATTTTCCCAAAAATGAGCAGTATAAGTAATTTAAATGTAGCAAGTGTGGTGACACCAGGAAGTAATTATTTCAGAAAGCTTGCAAATGTGCCCTTATAAAACAAATTGAGGTGGATTTTTTGGTTTGTTTGTTTTAAAGAAAGCAACAAGAAAAGAGCTGGAGAGTTGCCATCTTCATAGGATGCAGCATAGGATACCAGTAAAGAAAAAAATTTATGATGGTATCTCCAGTAAGGAGACAATTGTCTCCTAGAGGGAGAGATAAAACATGCAAAAGCTTGGAGTTTTTTGTGTGCCTTTTGGTGAACAATTCTCCTTCAGACCTGCTGTTCTTGTAATAGAGATTACTTTTTTTGTATTTGTCACTGCTTTGAAAGTGGGACTGTGTGTCTGAAATGTTTTCTTTATAGAAAATCAGAAGAAAAAACTGCTTCAGCAAATGGCTTATTGATGTGTTAATAAAAATGGAAGTATGTCATGTACACTGAACCTTTTGAGCAATCTAAGCTGAGATCTATCTGCCAGGACAACCTGTGATAGTGCAATTGGAGGAGATGGACTGAGATTACTTAAAATTGCCCCCCCCTTTCAATCCAGATAGATCTGTGGAGTATGAGGAGAAGAACAGGATGGATATAGGACAAACTTCCAGTATGTTTTCAGCAACTGGTTCATTTAAAGTACTTCATGTTTGAACTATAGAGTTTGTGGGGTTTTGTTTGTTTGTTTGTTTGTTTGTTTTAATCTAGTAATAGCAGAAAATAAGCCAATGTAAAAGTAGCTTTTGAAGAGAAACAAATTTCAGGATTGAAGGAAAAGTTGAACCCCTTCCAATAAATGACTGTGGACAATATAGGAAGGTGAAGAAGGTTGTTAAGAGTACTCTGAGAGAAGGAAAGTGAATGTGCAAATATTCCTGGACCTCAGTAGCAGTTAGCCTTCTGCTCTAGCAAGATTGTGCTGACCATGACTTATGGCGATGAATCCATTTGCTCCTTCCCTTCTCTCAGCTAAGTGACTCTTTGTAGAGAGCTATTTTTTCTGGAATTTGCATGGATATATGGATTATTCTCCATGTGGAAGAATGTCACCTGATTAAATGAGGTACAGCAGAGAAACCAATGTATTTTGAATGAAATTTGTTTCTTATATTGCACTGTAACAGTCTATGACTTAGAAACAATTTAAAACTGCAGTGTAGGTTTTTCAAATATTTAGAATTCCAACCACCACCTTTAAAGCATATGTGTTCTTCAGATGTTTGGATTAAGGAGTGTTGGATTGCTCCTATTAACCACGTAAAACAGATTAGATCCACTTGAGCAATTAGCCTGAAGTGTTTTTCTTGGTGTTTATGAATGCGAACAGGGCTCCTTTTTCTGTATCTCTGCAAAGGCATCCCAACTGTTTATGTTGCTTTCAGGGTGCTGTACCACCAATCCTGGCTGAAGGCAGCTGAAGTGGGAATGTGGATAACGTGGTGCAGATGGTTTTCTGTTTCTTTTATCTGTTTTGTTTTTCTGCCTTCTGCATTTGCTTCAGCGTTATGGTTGTTGTCAGTCTGAGAGTGGATAGCTTGTGGGCACAACTGAATTCTTACTCACTTATCACTTCATATTTAACTTGTCACAGATAAAAATATGCTTCTATGAGACAGTGTTTTACTGTATTCTTGATCAAACCGCTCTGATGTTCATTTTGATGGATGATGATATTGAAATGATCACAGTGAAGACTGTTATTTTCAGTCCCTTTTGATTTAAATTAGGAATTAAATTCTCTCTAATTCTGCCTGGTTATAGGCAGTCTGATAGCATGTTTGCATTGGAAACTGCCCTCTCCTCCAGCTGCTCAGGCATAAAACAATCAAATATTGCTCTGGGTAGGCAGATGTACCTGTTACTGGTGAGTGAGCTTTGTGCTGAGGTGGTTAAACAGAGAATTCACATCTCCTGAGAAATGGGAGCTGCATGGCTCTGACTGCCCAGGTCGCTGTGGAGCAGGAGGGACCTACAGGGAAGGGGGCACTGCTGAGGCAACTCAACCTGAAGTCACACTCTCCCATGTAGGAGTTATTTTAAAGAGTTAAAGCTTAGCTGCACTAGCACCAATCCTTTGGAATAAGGATTCTTCTTCTGATTGATGCAAACCTGCTTACTGCTAACTGGAGTTTGTATTTTGTTAAAGTGTTTTTGTGGTCTGACAGGCC
Source organism: Corapipo altera (assembly GCF_003945725.1). Lineage (NCBI taxonomy): Eukaryota > Metazoa > Chordata > Aves > Passeriformes > Pipridae > Corapipo > Corapipo altera. The sequence goes on along the minus strand of NW_020885015.1, from coordinate 751,531 downwards.
AGGCCTGTACAGAGCAGCTTTGGGAGCTCCCCTCTGTGCTGGTCAGACCTGGGAGCCTCTTTGTTTTGCCAGCCCAGCTAACATAAGCAGAGGTCTGAAAACCAAGCCAGGTGCTTGCAACTTTTTGCATCTTCAAGTGGAACCAAATGCTGTTCCCAGATGACCTGTGCCTTCTAATGAGGTAGTAAATCACACCTGTCTCATCCCATCACCTGTTGGGATGAGACAGGTTTTACAGATCATGGAGCTGGATCCTACATTTTGGGCCATAATTTCCTTTGTCTTTTTGAATGAATGCAACACAAAATGGTGAGCTGTACTGTGGCAAGTCCTAGAGGCCAGTGGTTAATACCACTGTCTGCTCAGGAAAATGCCTGGAATAGCAAACATGCTGCCCTTTTAAAGAAATAAAAAAGTTAATCAGCATTTTAAGCTTAATGAAATGTGCAAATCACTTGCTAGGCCTCAGTTTCAGAAAGAAATTCCCAGAACTTCTCTATTAATTCTTTCAGAAATTATTAAAATCTGAGCTCAGACAGCACTGTGAGGCTTCTAGCAGAGGAGATGTGAAAACCAGGGATAGTTGTGGACTATCTCGAATAACCATGTTAGTGTTTTGCACTTGGAGGCTTTCTCAGCCTGGACTGTGTTGTTGGTTTTTTTTTTTTTTTTTCCTCCTCCCATAAATTACACATTAATAGTACTTTAAAAGGGTTCTCTGCTTAAAAAAAAAAATAATATTTTCATAGAGGATAAAACCAGTTTTTGTATTCTTTAAAGTGATTTTCTTTTGTGAAATTAGGTTTGCAGGACTGCTTCAAAAAATCCAAAGGAAATAATAGCTTTTGAGTTGTGGAGGATATGGTCAACTACGGGTGTTCATATTGTCTGCTTTTGGAGTTTGTCACCTTTAGTAACTTAAAATCACTTGTAGTTCTTTTAGTTGAAAATGCCTGAATGCTTGTAGGAAGCTATTACATTTTTTTTTTTAGCATTCTTTAAAATGCAAATAAAATTGAAGTCAGTGAAAAATACTTTAGGGAGAACAGGTGTGAAAACAATGCTATGCCATGATGTGCTCTCTATCATTTCTAGGAGTAGCTAAGAGTATGCTGCTTTTTGCTCGGTGAAAGGACAAAAGCCTGACAACAAGGCAGAACGTGCCATTACGCTGTTCACACACCTGCCTGTCACCGCTGCGCCTTGTGCCGCAGGTGCGCTGTTTATGCCATCAGCGGGCGGGCGGACGGGATCGAAACCTTCACGGACCGGCCCCCGGAGCTGCCGGGCGAGCGCTGCCCGCGGTCGCGGTGCCCGAAGGTTCGCGGGCGGGGCAGGGGCGGGCGCGGGGCGCGGCGAGGGGCGGTGGGACCCGCCGGA